>NC_038242.2:2123565-2231024 GCF_000004515.6 Glycine max | reverse complement strand
TTTTAAAAATGTTGTTCAATTAAATTTAAAGTATTGAATAAATTTAGTGCTCCAATGTAAAAAATTTAAAATAAATATATATTTTATATATAAAAGATATACATGCACTTTTCATTAAACATAAGGTATTCTAAGTCAAGTATTTTTTATCATTAAATATATTCTTAAAAAATATTCGTAGAACCAACACGAAGAGCATAACAATTCAACCAACCAATAATTACTTCTGTTGCTATCTCAAGTTTTTAAAAATTAAAATTATCTTAAATATTCATTTAAATTGTATATTATTTTTTAAATTCAAATAATAAGTTTAATAAAATTAATTTAAATTTATACAAATACACAAATAATAAATATTATAAAAATGTGTATAGCAAATCTAAAAATTTGAATTTAAAATCATAAAAATAACATGTAATTATTTTAAAACATAAATAAATGGATTTAGTTATTTTACAACTAACTTATACAAATATTTTAAATTAATATATAATTTATAAATTCATATTATTATGGGTTAATAATTTGATAATCTGAGAGGCTTTTACCATAATGCAACTCGTGACAGTCAAGTCACTACTAAAAAAATCTGTTTTTACGACGCACATTCTAAGGCGGTTCTCTGGAACCGTCTTAGAATGTACGTCGGTGGCATTTTTGTAATTAACGCCAATATAATTATAACGGTCTATGCCACCCGTCTTTGTAGGTAGACCACGATGGCATTTTTGTAATTCGAAGACTTTATTCTAAGACGAGTGTCATTAGAAAACGTCGTTGTTAGTTTAGAAAAAAAAAAGTTATACGCGTTCTGAACCCTAAGCAAGGTCACAACCTCGAAGCTGAGTTCTTTCTACTGTGCTGCATCAACAGTTATACGACGACAATGACTGTGACCTAAAATCACCTCTGAAGAAACCCGATTCCGCATCCACCCCCAGTCCCACCGCGTGCGGCGTCAAAGAGGATTTCTCCGTGCTCACCAACGACGAAGAAGAAGAAGATGTAATTGCCGGTATCCGAAATGATTTCACAGAGTTAGTAGCAAGTTCAAGAACGGGATCTTCAAAATCTGCGAGGCTCACTGTAACTCCTAACTTCCCAGATTGTCATCTTCCTCTTCAGTCATCTACTTTTCCTCTTTTCTCTCCGATGATTGTTGGAACTCAAAGAGCTTCTTTGATGGAACAGGTTAGTAAAACACATTGCATTTTGAAGCTTCAGTTTCACTTTTGAGTTTCGATTCTTTCCCTCTACTCAGCGTATGTGTGCGTTTTGTGAATTTTTGCAGTACGAAAAGGTTGAGAAGATAGGGTCGCGACCGCGTCACCAACGAGACCATCGCGTTGAAGAAGATTCGCCTCGAGCAGGAGGATGAGGGGGTTCCCAGCACCGCCATTCACGAGATTTCTCTCTTGAAAGAAATGCAGCACAGGAACATTGTTAGGTATATAGTATATCTGAAGAATGTGTTGGTCTGTGCAATTCATGTGCTGAGAAAGAATATTATATGGACATAGTTATAGAAATTAGAAAATTTGGAAGATTTAATGTTCGGTGTGAGCCTCGGTGTCTCGACATGGTGTTCATTTTGTGTTGTTTTTTGGTTCTATTATATTGTCTGACAAACCCTGCAGCTGTGAATTGTTCGTGTATGTGACATTTGGATGCATCAATAATTTTTGAACATTATCATTTTTGAGTCTGGCTGTTTATGTAAAGAAAAAAATACCATACTTAATGTCCCTATGTTTTCCAGTGTGCCAGCATAATACTCCCAAGGGACATAATTCTGTTTACACTGTTTTATAAGGTCTACTAAAAACATGCTTGTGGGGTGTTATGTATGCCAATTAGGATTGAATGGCCAAGAAAACTTGTTGACTTTAGTTCCTTTAATTATGTTGCTTCATTTAGTTCATACATTGTTGTCCTAATGTTATTTGTCTCTTAGTCATTTCCTCACTATCATTGGTGTATGTGTGGAATGCAGGTTGTAGGATGTAGTGCACGATGAGAAGAGTTTGTATCTGGTACAATTGGTTTCTGAGGGAAGACAAAGGTAGTTAGATAATAAATTCAAGGACTTTGTTGCAAGGTTGAAATGGTGTAATAGTTCTAACTTCTCTATCCTTGAATTCTTGCTTCATTACTCTCTTTTCTAATGTGATATGTGGCATTAGAATCATTTTCAATATTTGGCTGAATACCTAGAACACTATGCAATTTGTTATAACAGTGAGGCTGGAGAACTTTATTCAAAGAAGCTTGCCAAGTTTGTTGGAAAGCGTCTCAAATCAGAATGGGCTGCTTCTGTAAGCATTATCTATTGTATAGATTCAAACTCTGCCTTTTCCCTTGAAATTCAATGCTCAAACAAAGTTAACGCTTGAAAACTATCCTTTTACACTTATGGCTTAGGCATTGTCTTCTAAATCTGCATATAACATTTATGTTGAACTGTGATCCAGTGCCAATGATTATATATCATTTATAGTGAATTTGCTAAACAGCATGTATAAGCAAGTATTAAAGGGAATGATGATTTGTGATATTTGTAACTTCTTGTCTAGATATGGACTAGTACACTGCAACGAACAATTCTGACAGCCACTCCAATTATTGGATTTCCCAAGGTTAGTGTCATACTTAAGTTTATGGTTGTGTACAGTCATGTTATTTATTTCACGAGAAATAGGTTGACAAATGTACACATTTTGACTTACTATCTATATGTTAGATACAATGGCGTGCACTTGATGAGATAAACGCAGGGGTGTGTGATGGTATGGCATATGCAGAAATCAAGAAAAACATGCCAGAGGAGTATGAGTAGGTTTGCAGACTTGTAATTTTTCTCTTATTTGCAAGTTGCATGCAACTAATATGGCAGATAAAAAGAAGCACAATGTGAAACTTCTCTCTTATTAATTTTTATGATACATAGATTAAAATATAATATGTCTTAGACAAATATTAACTAAGACCTTGTAACTCTAGATTATATGACCAGGAACCATATAATATTTCTTTGGATTTATTCCTTAAACTTTTTTAAAAATTGTTTTTAGTTCGTGAATTTTTTTTATTTATTTTTAGTTCTTTAATTATATTTTGTCTTGGCTTTTTTGTTTTTCTTGCAAATTTAAGCATGTCCAGCTTTCATTTATACATTTGATGTCTTTTTATTTTCTTATTTGTTGAGTTACTATTCAATCACAAAGTTGCCAATTGCAATACCAGGTATATAGGAACGGAAATCCTTATGGAATAGCTGAAGGTATTGTTTTCAGTATGCCATGCCGATCAAAGGTAAGTTTGTTTACTGTGTTCTTCATTCTTTTTAATTTCTAAAATTGCTTTTATCCCTCCTGTGATGAAAGTTTTTATCCATTTGGGTGATGGTGATTATGAACTTGTCAAGGATGATTATGACACTGCGTTCTTAGCCTAAGCCAACTTCATGTCTAAGCCTAAGCCATAGATACTAGACCACTGTACCATGGCAGAGTACTATTCATACGTGTTTGCATTGAACACTACATATCCTCTATGTGATATATTTAAAATTTTCATTATCATTGAATATTACTATTCAATACAAATTATATGATTCTTGATTAAAAAATTAGCTTCACAATTCATGTTTTTAAAGTTATTTTTCATTATCATTTGAATTTTGATTTGGTAACCTTGGCCTGGCCTATCTTTAGAAATGGGATGATCACCCTGCAATAATTACTTCACCATTTGCACACATATATTCACCATGTTGGTTAGATTTTTTGATTGGAATAGTTTTGGAGAAAAAAATAGCAATTAAGATATATTTAATGATATCAATTAAATAATTATCTTTGACTTATTTTTTGAATTTAATTGTCAAAATGGTGTCGGGGTAAGAATTTGTATAGTATGAATCATAGTAAAAAAAATAAATTTTTTTTTAATGTTGTTTGATCAAAGATTATTTTTTTTGAAATATGAAAATTTGTAAGGTTGATGATTTTAATAACTGTTTTTTTATACTTATTTATTGACCATATTTATAAGTAAATTTTTTAAATATGTTGACGTGTAAGATTTTAATATTTTCAAATATTTTATTTGGTGGATTACGTAATAAAGGAAAGCTTTTTAGTATTTTAGAATATTTTATTTCAATTTTTCTGGAATTCTAGAATACTTTATTTAGTAAAATAGTCATGACTATTTTGTACATATTCAGGTGATCACCAAATCTAAGGAATTGGTAATGGTCTCATTCCAAGTGTACTGGATGTTAATCTACTAGATGAAGTTATTCTACTAGATGAAGTTATTCAGGTACCTCCCAACACTATTGGAATTATTTTTTTAACTTAATGCTCTTCATTTTTTTAACTTTTTCATTTTTGACACTTGAAGTTGCGTGTTAATGTCACATGATTCTGAATCTATGATTCTTAGAGTATGTTTAGATTTTATAAGAACATATAAATTGATATGCTTGAAAAAATAGGAGAAATATCACTGAATTGCTAGCTTGTTATTACATTAATATCTTCATATAATGAAATCTAACTATCCTGAGGGTTTTGAAGAGCCTGTTATTGCTACTTTATTGTTATCTTTCTTAATTTTTTAACCACTTAGCTATTTTGGTTAAAAATAACTTTATATTAAAAATTAAATTATTAATTAAAAATTCAAAATATATTTTATATACTTAGATGATTTATTTTCTTATAATTTAGTTACAATATTTTATAAATTAATTCAAAATAACTTTATTGTTACGTGATTTAGTTATTTAAATTTAATTCTTTTAAAGTGGGGAGATGGGTAAAGTATTTACCACTATTTTTTTTCACCATGAAGAAAGTAAAAAGAACACAGCACAAACCGAAACTAATGCTCATGCCTTGGCATTTGCTTACAAAGCACTACGTAACTGTGAAGGACACATATCCCAAACAGTAAATTATTTACCACTAATTTAAAGAAAGCATTTTTTAAATGTAACCCACATTTTTTTTTGGTAATTAATGTAACCCACATTAAATCAATGGTGAATAAACCCTTTTTTTTTTACTTTATATGTATTTCCCATTTAAAGGAGTTAAATCCTTATTATATATAAGAAGATAAAAATCAGAGGTGCCAAAAATCTTGCTTAGTTACATGTTCTGAAAATCGGATACTATAATGTACCGTTTAGTTATCACAATGATTTTTTTATATCCATAAAAGAATCAAAGTTTTAAAAAAAAATCAAAGTTGAATATCAAAAAATTTATAATAATTCACTTATACTATACAATTGATTGATTGAAGTACTAGACCCCTTAAGAATTGTCACAACGATTAAAAGCAATAAATAATAATTTTTTTTAAATTGTCTAAAAAATAATAATAATTTTTTTTTATGTTACATATGTTGGTGTCTCTCTGTAAGGGGGAATCAAAATTAAAGTCCATAGTTGAGCATGACATGATTAGTCTTATATGGAATAAGTTAATTCAATTAATCTTTCTTTGTTAATTGGTTTGATTAGGGGCTACGCCCAAATCAGTTCTTGAACCAGTGGATGTCAAGGATGTCCTTTAGGTCACAAACTTGTATGTTAGCTTCAAATCAGTTGTAAATATTCTAAGAACCATTATTAGATATTCTAATGGCAATTAGTTGAAACTTCTATTTATGATCATGTAAAATTGTTGCAAAAATGTAGACTATGTAAATTTTTGTATTTAAAAATGATGAGTAGTATACTTATGCTTTAAATCAATGTTTATTTAAGTTAAAGAAATTCTAACAAAAAACAAAACACAAGCAAAAAAAATAAAATTTTTAAACTAGACATACTAAGACGGTTATGGGAAAAACTGTCTTAGTATAGTCTACTTTCTACGACGGTTATCTGGATAACCGTCTTAATATAATCATATCAAGACTTTCTAAGACGGTTTTCCGAATAACCGTCTTAGAAAGTCTTAATTATATAGCCTATACTAAGACGGTTATCTGGATATCCGTCTTAGTATAATCAACTTTTTAAGACAGTTTTTCATATAACCGTCGTAGAAAGTTGATTATACTAAGACGGGTTCAACTAAAAACCGCCTTTAATAAACGGTACATTTTAAGACGGGTATTCAAATAATCGTCTTAGAAACCCGATTATACAAAGACGGTTCAAAAACCGTCGTAGAAAGTGGCATATCATTTTACGACACTGCGTTCTACGACGATTCAAAACCGTCGTTAAATGACCCAAATAACCGACTTAAAAAACCTCTTTTGTAGTAGTGAGTGAAGAAGTATATTAGTATAGCAACTTTGACAAAAATTACCTCAACTTGATAATACATTTTTCTCTACACGTTTGTTCGGTAAAATATATTTAAAAAATATTTGTTTCGCTCAAAATGCTGGTGGGTGGATATCACAATCCTTAAATAAGTGTTCACATGGGAGAGATGCTAGAAATAGTTCCATTCCATGAACGACAAACAAAACGTCATGGTTTCCTTTGCAAGGAGGTACATTTCATGTCCATGCAAGTGTAAAAGGAAACCAATGTCGTAATTAATATATGTCCAATAATTAATGCCTGTTGGTGTTACCCATACACAGTTTTCTGCACATGGTATTACAAAATCACCATCATGGAAGAGCTATTTGGCACTAATTATTTGTCTGTAGCCGATTAAAAGTAGGGTCTCCATAGAAGAGTGCATCTGGTTTCACGGCTTTTTTCATTTGTATTCACTATCAAAAATAAATATGATCATTTTTTAGTAATCGATAAAAATATTAAGTTTCATGTTTGTAAGAAATTAAAATATTGATATAAACAATATAATTTCATATTAATAAAATAATACATTATATTAATATTTGATGACAGTGTATTATATCAACAAAATTATATATTAACACAATGTATTATGCTGTTACTCCGTAGTTGTTAATATTAATTCTAATAATTTAATTTCAATGATAAGAAATCTATACAGATCAATAAAAATTAATTATATTCAATATGAAACTATTAATTAGTATATATAGTTTTTTTTTCTTTACTGATCGAGTATAACCATGAGAAAGAATACAATCTAGCTCGAATTATGGCTTCCCCGTGTGGATCATAACAAAACCAAAGTTGATTGAATCTTTTAGTTACAAATTGATATTGTTAGGATGTACTCTTAAACTTAAATGATTAAAGGACTATATAAGACGGAATTAGACATATGTATTTTATAAATTATAACTTTTATTTTATACGCAACAAATTCATATGTAATGTCATTTACGTGCTATATATGGAATTCAACGCCTACCATAATCACTGTCTCTTAGGCCTACCATAGGAGCTTTATCTGTTTCCTTGTTCTTGAATGTTTCATCAACTTGCAAACTTCATGTACAATTATCCATGTGACTACATGAGAATTACTCATGAATTCCAAAACTTAGTGGGCAACTCTTCCTAAATTGAAAAACAAATGAATTTATTGATCAGACTAGTGTTTGTCTTTATAAAGAAATGAACGACAAACTTATTCTCTTTTTTGGTGAATTAACGACACACTTTCAAATCGTGCTTAACTCACCATATTTAATTATTATTTTCACCAAAAATTGACCTAAATAATTAATGACAATGTACATGTCGTTAGCTGCAGTTGGCAAACCCTTTTGCACTTCTGTGTTAATAATTTTGGACTTATTTGATCCACTAAAACTCTTAACACATAAACCAATATTGTTAATGCTTGGAACTGCTTATGTGCTTGATAATTTTGGACTCATTTGCTCCACTAATACTCTTTAACACAAAAAGAAATATTGCTAATGCTTGGAACTTTTCTCACTGCCGAAGGTCCTTGAGTGACATGTTTCTTTAAACAAATCACGTACTAGTAATAATAAAGGGAGCAATTTGTCTGTTGTTATCAAAGAAGCCTTGCCATCACATAAGGCTTTTAGTTTTGAATTTATGTAAAAAGCACTTCAATTATGACAAAAAAAATAAAAAATTAACACGTAATGTATGTGTGAACATAGAATCACTCGACAAATATGTCATATTCATGTCAATCAGATAATTGATTTATTTACTCTAATAATGCTCTTGGTTTACCTTACCTTATATATGAATATGACAAAAAAGTAAGACTCAGGGAAATAATGCAACTAACAATCTTCAATTTGTTTGTTGTCTTGTATATGTCAGTTTTTTTTAGTTACCTCCTTATTTTTTTTTTCTTTTAAAAAGTAATTCTTTAGAGATTTTCAAATATTAAATGTAAACACTTCTTTCAGTGAAAATTTTAACTATATTTTATCACATTATGAAAAATTAGTCCCTTTCACACTAAACTCATCATGAATCCACTAATTTGCATACTTAAGTTATTATCCAATAATTAGTCTCCCAACAATTTAAATTTATATATTTATTAAAAAACTAGAAACGAAATCATGGGAGATTAGGAGCAGATTGAAAAAATATTTTTGAAAATAATAATAAATAAATAAATTTTAACATCTTACCCCGGCCCAGGGTATCAATATGTTGACATTAGATTAACTTTTATTGATGCTTTCTTAATTAATGGAAATTGGGTCGTTATTGTATATACTACAATATATATATATATATATATATATATATATATATATATATATATATATATATATATATATATATATATATATATATATATGGTTTATAAATTGGAAATTACTATTAAATCATTAAATACAAGTATAATATATTGTATTATATTATTTAGGTTCAAAATATCAATATTAATAATTTATTTTTTGTTTAACCAATGTTATTTAAATGGTGACAATTTCAATGCTTAGTATTTTTTGCTGGTTAGTAAATGTTATTTTTCATACTGTCAGTTTTTTTTTTTTACATTATATTGTATTTCTAGATTTAAGTAAGATTGTGTGCGTGATCCTAACTTCGAAACTTTAATCTAACGAGCAGCAAGCAGGTTTGGATATTTTGAAACAAATATTGAATTACTTGAATTTGAAAATTGCAAACTTCTCTTTTATGAATGACATTTTGTTAAATTATTAATTGAGCCATTGCGTAGTTCTTCTTAGTGGCTTAGCCCCCTCTAAGTGAATAAATAAATTATTAATGAATAATGAAGGCACATACAGCATGGTATAAACTTCTAGGTGCGATACACTTCGGACAATGTTGATCTTAATTAGATGAAGCCCATTCACTTCAAATGACACAACTGGACAGTAGAAACTTACGATCCAATAAAAAATACTTCTGGCCCAAATCAATAAAACTTAAAAAATGTTTGCTCTTGCTTTTTCTGTAGCATTATTTTTTGTTAAAAAAAAGGAGAATCAAATCCAAAGTATATTATAGTAAAACTTCATAATTAAAAGCAATTTTTTAATCAAATAAATAAATAAAGGTCAAAATGATCGTAAACATAATTTACCCATATAAGCAAGGATAAATGTATAATTGTAAAACGAGTTATCTTATTCAGACAAAATTTAATATATTCATTATATATCAACGCATTTGTTTATATCATTCAATTAATTTATCTCATGTTTGTGCTAAGAATGATGAAGTAGTAGCAAGTTGGCCCAAGATCATCATTATAAGGTAAAACCCTCAATGCTTTATTTAACATCAGTGGACACTCCATCACAAAGTGTTTGTTTGTTGTATAGTTAAATAGAATTGATTTTAAATTATCGTTGTGCTATGCATAGAAATTGACAACTAGATACTGGGTAACCAAGGAGGCCCATATTCAATAAGACCTAAATTAAAAGAATCATAATTACAGAGAAAAGGAAGAAACTTTAAAAAATGGAGATGCGGGGTATCGATCCCCGTACCTCTCGCATGCTAAGCGAGCGCTCTACCATCTGAGCTACATCCCCGTCTGCTTTAATGATACTATGAAAATTATTTTATACTATTCTTTATTGACTATTAAAATCTAAAAATATTTTTTTAATTTGTAGTTTTTATAATAACTTTCTCGCATACAAAAAAAACCCCGAAAGTAACTAGTGCATTTTACATTTTATTTATATTTAAGGATTGGAATTTCAAATATCAAATTGTCCGTGTTTTTTATTTAATAGAAAAGGTTGTCCATGACTCCCTTTTCCGTTCCCGGTCAATAAACAATTAAACAAGAGCGGCGTCTAACGTGATTACGTGAGTAGGTCTCTTTTTATTTCAAATCAATGGTAAAAATTATTCTTTTTTTATCTTTTTATTTTTGTTTTTATTGATCTTTCCCGATTTACCCTTTTTTGTTTTTCCCTCTCTGTTTCGATCACACTTCCATCTTCCTCGTTTCAATTTTTTCCAGCGCTTCCAATCCCACTGTCAAAGGTTCATATCCTCTCTTATAAAAAACAAATCAAATTCAAATTATAGTAATTGCATAACAGAATTCGCAAAACTTCAAACTGCACAACGCCTCAGATAGTCGTCGTCCATTGGCCAACGTCGTGGCTTCCGCAATCAACGTCGGAGTGGAAACCACCACCGACGAGCCTCTCAAAAAAGCCATTATTGCCTCCGCTGAAACACAACCAAGAGCAAAAACTCAACCACGGGTTTCGAATAGAAACAAACGCCAAGCCTGAAACTTGTCGATGCGGATATCCTAAATGGAGACAAGGGACGTGAAAGAGAAGGACTTGAAAGTTGTAAGTAAGAAGCTTGCAGAAGAAAAATTCAGGTAACCTAATTTTTATTGTGACAACCCGCCATCGTATCTGTATTAAATAAGCAAGTGATGGTACTTTTTAGCTTTTATTGGGGATTAAAACATTTAAAAGAAGCTTTAAAGATTTTTTATTCTTTACTTTTTTTTTCTTTAAGAATACTTAAAAGAAGAATAACGCTGAAGGCATTTCAGTAGTTTTAAAAAACTAATATTTTTTCGTACACGGTATGATAAATTAAGATATCTCTTTTAAATATAAATATAATAACATTATTTAACTAAAATAGGTCAGACTCTATCTTTATTTTTAAAAAAAGTAATTGAAGAAAATACTGGTAACATTTTTTTAAAAGGAAAATGACAACATTATAGTTTAAAGGCTCATGAAAAAATAAAAATAATTATATATATTAAAGGATAATTTACAAATAAGAAATGTGTATAAAAAAGAATGATAATTAGTTTAATAATTAATGATATAAATGATCAATTTGAATAATAATTGGTTTGAAAATTCTATCAATGAATATTAAAAAAATATTTACAAAGTTTGTTATAATCAAACAACAAACTAGAATGATAATTAGTTTAATAATTAATGATATAAATGATCAATTTGAATAATAATCATTTAATTTAAATAATAAATCATTAAATTTTAAAAAAAAAAAAATGTAATACTTTATTCTAAATTCTAATGACTAAATTAAAAAAAAATGTTATTGCCACAAACCCAAAGAGGATTGTATGGAAAGTAATTTTGAACTTTCAAAGTTAGGATTTCACCGAGAGAGAAAGGTGAGAGATTAAGTGTTAAACATTTAAATTTTAAATTTAAATTAAATATAATTTTTTTTATTTTACATAAATTTAAAATTATATTATCATATATATATATATATATATATATATATAATACGAGTCTTATATTAAACTAGTATAATTAGATTTGATTTAATGTTGATTGTCAAATCGAACCTTGTGATTTGTGAAAAAATAAAAAATAAACCAAATCGAACGGTGAATTTTTTATTTCAGGTAGAATTTGATTCCATCTTGAATATTCTTAAAATAAAGGACTTGGCGGCTTGCCGTCCATAACCACTGCCACATACACAATCATTTCTCTTTAAAAAACATACACAATCCTTTTTTTCTAATACTATATTATCTAATGAAATTACACATAACTCTTTTATCTTTTTTATTCCCATATTAACTTTTTAAATTATTTTTAAAATATTATACTGACATCAAAATCTTAATGTAAACATTAAAGAAAAATAATTTTTTTATAATATTACAAAATTTTAGAAAAAGTCAATATAATTTACTTTATATATTTTTATTAAAAAATATTTTTTTATATTTTAACATAATAAATATTTTTTTAATAAAATCTTAAAACCAAAATAAAGTTAACATGAGACCGCTATTAAAGAGTTTAATAATTATGTATTATAATATTAAAATTTTACATTATGAACCGATAAAAGTTATTATTGTTGATATGATTATTAAGATTAATTATTATAAAAAATAATAAATTTATTAAAAAATGATATTTTCTTCATTTCAACTTGTATGATGTTTTATCATTTAAAGAAAGGATCGAATATTTGAATAAAATTTTCTCTTAATAAGCAATTATGTATTATTATCTTGAAAAAGGGTAGTAGTCATTTTTTTAATCTATTTTTTAAAAAAAACATTAAACATTAACCATTTTAGAATTTGAGGAAATAATACATAAAATTTAGGAAAAATAATTAAATTTATTCTCTTGAAAGTATGAGATACTGATAAATTAATTGATTCTTGAAATATTAAAAATTTAAATTTAGTTTGTGAATGTGGAAAAGATGTCGATAAATTAGTCTTATAAACAATTTAATGTAATTTGATTTCTAAATTTTATAATTTAATGTCAAATTATTTTTTAAAAATATAATTTATTATCAAATTAATAATTAAATATTATAATTTAATGATAAAATATGTCGTACTTTTTAAATATTGAATGACAAATTATATTTTATTATTTTATATCTTTCAAGGACCAATTTGTTAATGTTTCATATTTTTAGGATGAATTTGATTATCATGAAATTTATAAAGAAAAATTATTGCAATCACTAAATTTTGAAAATAAATTTAATAATATTGAAATAATTTAGGAAAAAGAAAGTGAATGACAGATGAACTAAAAGAAAATTAGTTGTAGGAATGTGAAAGAAAAATAAAAAGAGAACAAAAAATGCATTTAAGAATACACTTCCTGAGTCTAACACAAATAATTAATATAAGTAGAAGAGCCAGAGGGGTTAACTTGAACTAACTAGTCTTTTTTGTTGTCCGTTTTCAAACTATGCATGTATTGTTCCTTCGAAATCATATCATTTTTATAATTTTTAAAATTGAATGACAATTAAATTTAACAAAACTTTGTAACAGCATAGAAACACACAGCTTGAAAAAAGACACAGATAAGCCAGATTCGGCCTGTGTAACCAGTAGTACTGTAGTAGCACCTATGGTCGCTGCTGGTAAGTGGTAGGGAGTGTTTCAGATCATAGACAACAAAACACAACACACCGAAAAAGTGAATTTAAACTAAACGGTTAAACCTTGTTCTTTTTAAAATATTTCCCTCCATTCGGAGACATGGATATCATTACCAATTTAGTTTCGAAGCTACTCACATTGTTTCTCACGGTCTTGTTTGTGGGTTCTGAGCTCATACACTGCAATGCTACCTACGATAGAAAGTCTCTTCTCATCAATGGTTAGAGGAGAATCCTCATCTCGGGCTCCATTCACTATCCCAGAAGCACCCCTAAGGTTTGTGTTTCATTTTCTTCACTCTTTATGTGTTTCAATCTTAAAATGTGTTTCAAGCTTTGTGTTGTTTTGTTTGCTTCAAATGTGGGAGGATCTAATTCGGAAGGCCAAACACGGAGGACTTGATGTCATAGACACTTATGTCTTCTGGGATGTCCATGAACCTTCTCCTGGCAATGTACTACTCCGGATCCTCCTTTCTTTCCATCTATCTACCTCATTTTAAAAGAAAAATAATAATATTTTTTTGGTTCTTTGTGATTTTTTTGATGTTGGGTTGCAGTACAATTTTGAAGGAAGGTATGATCTAGCACGGTTCATTAAGACGGTGCAGAAGGTGGGGCTTTATGCTAATCTTCGGATTGGACCTTATGTATGCGCTTAGTGGAACTTTGGGTACATTTTGCTTCCATAATCCATATTTCTCTCTCTGTGTTTGTTTGTGTGCGTGTGTTAATATGTGAGATATGTTGTGATTCACAATCGCATTCTTTAACGGTGTACTGTAGAGGAATTCCTGTATGGTTGAAGTATGTTCCTGGCATAAGTTTCAGAACGGATAATGAGCCTTTCAAGGTTGGACTTACAATTTCATTGACATGGGTTCTCTCTATTGACTCAAGTCTTGGATAATCTGACATTGCCGTTTTTCATTCTTAGGCGGCAATGCAAGGTTTCACGCAGAAAATTGTCCAGATGATGAAGAGTGAGAAGTTGTTTCAGTCTCAGGGTGGTCCAATCATTCTCTCTCTGGTATGCAATTCCTTCCATTGTATGGCATAATCGAAGAAATACTCAAAAACCAAGGAATCACTACTTGAAAAGAAAATCTTGAACTTTATTATTTGCTTTTCCTCTACCTTTCTTGTGTTTTATAGATTGAGAATGAGTACGGACCAGAGAGTAGGGGAGCTGGTGGCCGTGCATACGTAAACTGGGCTGCAAGAATGGCTGTTGGATTGGGTACAGGAGTGCCCTGGGTGATGTGCAAGGAAAATGATGCCCCAGATCCTGTGGTGAGTCCTCTCATTCTCTTGCTTGTCTCATTTACTTCATTATATTTTTTTATTGAGGGTTGAACATGATCTATCCAATTGTCCATTACAGATAAATTCATGTAATGGTTTTTACTGTGATGATTTCTCTCCAAATAAACCATACAAGCCTAGCATATGGACTGAGACTTGGAGTGGCTGGTAAGCTATATAGTCTATTACATTTGAAGTTGTTTCTGTAACTTTAGATACGGTTGCCTAATTTTTCTTTTACCCATTTTTGTTCTTCTGATCTCTTCTCGCTATTCCCAATGGTGACAAGGTTTACAGAATTTGGCGGCCCAATTCACCAGCGACCAGTTGAGGATCTATCATTTGCAGTTGCTCGTTTCATACAAAAGGGTGGCTCATATGTGAATTATTACATGGTTGGTCATTTTCTATGATTTGTTTACAAATTTTACAAAAAAAAAAAAAGTCAATGACTGGGATAAGGCTCGGTTCTGCTTCTTCTTGTCATGAAACATATGTTTCCTTACTTTAAACCTGAATTTCACCTATGTGCTTTAATGAAAAATGCCAGTACCATGGAGGAACTAACTTTGGACGATCAGCTGGAGGCCCGTTCATAACTACAAGCTATGACTATGATGCTCCAATTGATGAATATGGTGAGCAAACCGTGCTTATAATGAGAAAATTTCTTGTTGGATTATGTTTCCATCAGATGCTTCCTTAAAGATAGTTTAATATTATATATTGTTCCATCCTAATCCGATATGAGCCTTTTGTAATTGAGTACCTTGTTGTGTTTAGGTTTGATCAGGCAACCAAAATATAGTCATTTGAAGGAGCTTCATAAAGCTATCAAGCGATGTGAACATGCTTTGGTGTCTTCGGATCCCACAGTTTCGTCATTAGGAACACTACTGCAGGCATGTTGTCTCTGATATCAAACAATTACCCTCTTTTAGGTTTTGTGCTTGTTTATGATAAATTAATCTTTGTGGTAACTGGTAAGTGGTAACTATTAATCTTGTCTCTCAATGTGATTGGTGATTTTCCAGGCTCATGTATTCTCTACAGGGACTGGAACATGTGCAGCATTTCTAGCAAACTATAATGCACAGTCAGCTGCTACCGTGACATTCGATAGCAAGCACTATGATTTACCTCCTTGGTCCATAAGCATCCTTCCTGATTGCAAAACTGATGTATTTAATACTGCAAAAGTAAAAATTCTTCACGAGACCTTCTAAAGCTATGAAGTGTGAAGGAAACATTTGTTGCCCATTGGTATTTATTTCTTGTCAGCCTTTCCCTTTGCATCAAGTGGTTGACTGGATTGTTATGTCTTCATTAAGGTGAGAGTTCAATCTTCACTGGTGAAAATGCTTCCGGTCAAAAAAAAGTTCTCATGGGAGAGCTACAATGAAGATCTATCTTCTCTGGCCGAAAATTCAAGGATTACAGCTCCTGGACTCTTAGAACAGCTGGACGTTACTAGAGATACCAGTGACTATCTATGGTACATAACCAGGTAAGCTGCTTGATTTGAAGTAAAGGTTATCTCCTTGATTTTCAATTAGCTATCAAATGAAGTGAATTTGGAGTCGTTTGCATAAATGACAAAATAAATTCTGCAATTCCTATTTTGACAGTTGCAGATTCAAGCAGAAGAAATATGCTTGTTTTATTTTTTCAAGAAGCTCCTGAACTCAGCCATTTTTGGCATATTTCATATTTAAATGCTTTTATCGGATAGATTCTGATATCCTACCTTGTCAGTTCTCAACATTTAATCTTAGTTGGCATGATTCAGCATTGGCATAAGTTCATCAGAATCCTTTTTTCGAGGGGGACAAAAACCAAGCATTAATGTGAAGTCCGCAGGACATGCTGTTCGTGTGTTTGTTAATGGCCAATTTTCAGGTTTGCAGAATTGCAGTTAAACGTGTAGTTATTTTGTTTCCAACTTTGCATGATGATTAGTTCTGAGTTAAAACGAAGATGAATGATTCCTTTTACAGGGTCGGCTTTTGGGACTAGGGAGCAGAGAAATTGCACGTTTAATGGACCTGTTGACCTCCGCGCTGGAACAAATAAAATTGCTCTTCTCAGCGTGGCTGTTGGATTACAGGTTAGTATGTAGTACTATTTTGCACCTTGCTTGTAAATCCAACTTGGACTGGACCATTATGTTTCTATTTACCAATTAATATTCAGTACCTTGTTTTGCTTGAACATTATGTTGCTTAGTCATTGATTTATTTTCCCTTTTTTTCATTGGAAGAATGTTGGTCGGCATTATGAAACTTGGGAGGCAGGAATCACTGGTCCAGTTTTGATCCATGGTCTTGACCAAGGACAGAAAGATTTGACGTGGAACAAGTGGTCATATAAGGTCTGATGCACACAATTTTATTAATCTAACATATGTGTATTAATAAGTTTCAATTAATGGGACCGGGAAAAAAAATGTTTTCTAATTACAACATGATCTCCAATAGGTTGGCCTAAGAGGAGAGGCTATGAATCTGGTATCTCCCAATGGGGTCTCGTCTGTTGATTGGGTCCAAGAGTCACTAGCTACTCAAAGCCGGTCACAATTGAAATGGAACAAGGCGAGGGAACAGTTACTTGCTTATATAGTACGACATGCTTTAGTTTTCAACTATTAACTATTCAATTTGGAACCTGCAGGCTTGTTTTAATGCACCCGAGGGAAACGAACCACTGGCTTTGGACATGGCAAGCATGGGTAAGGGTCAAGTATGGATCAACGGGCGGAGCATAGGGAGATATTGGCTGGCTTATGCAAAGGGTGACTGTAATTCTTGCACTTATTCTGGGACCTTCAGGCCTGTAAAGTGCCAACTTGGTTGTGGACAACCCACTCAACGATGGTACTGCTTTTCTGTAAAGGATATAACACTAAGATGTTACTTTATTACTATGTCTACCTTTAGAGCCGTTGACAGATAAATGTAACCTGCAGAGAGTGAAAGAATAGTGCGGGGAGGGGTGTACATGGCTTTATTTACCTTTGGTTGTCAGTATCATTGCACTCTGATATGAGTAATGATAATGCCACGACCGTTTTTCTATAGTGTGTCAGATCCAATCATCCAATGCTACTAAATGATATTTTATGTAAGAATAGAGATATTTACCCGTTTTGTGTTTGGAATTTCGCAGGTATCACGTTCCAAGGTCGTGGCTGAAGCCAACAAAGAACTTGATAGTAGTGTTTGAAGAATTAGGTGGAAATCCTTGGAAAATATCTTTGGTAAAGAGAGTGGCACATACTCCGGCAGTTCATGGGTAGTGACCCAATTCAAAGAACCAAAGAACCTGAATAAGAATCTGTCTACTGTGAATTTTGTGGCTTTCTTTGGAACGAAGGTAGCTTCGAAACAATAACTTGGCAATACGAAGAAGTGTTGTTAGTTCTATGGTTCCTAGCACCCCCTTTTCTTATAGAAATGGACCACCGTGATTGGTACAAAAGATGTACCTAGATGATTTGTAATATATTTTTCGACACGTCAACCAAATCTACTAGGAGATTACTTGTGAATGAAGTGATTGTAAGGCCCTCAATTCATAGGATCATGGATTGGATCCCCTACCTGTGCAATATAAAAAATACAAAAAATCTTTGTCCCATTATTTTCATGTAATATATAATAATCATCGTACTGCTCTGCTGTCACTTAGCCCCATCGCTTATGTCGCATTACCTACCTTTTAAACTATAATAAATTAATAATAATAATATGATGCCATTGTGCTGCCAAGCATCGATTACAGAGGTTTTTTGATGCTTTCACTTCTCATGTATGCTTTACCTTGATTATATCGGATATCGTTCATGGCCATATTTTAAGCACTACCATCAGTACCATGTATCATCTACCGAATAGGCGAATTTGTTGGCATCAATCATTAAATGCCATCGGCCCCAACTTAATGATCTCCCACTCCATATGACTTGTGATTCTTTTCACCAGATGTCACTGTTTTGTTTATAGAAGGGGCGACGGGTTCTTTTCAACTATATAACTATTATACTATTAAAAAGAAATTGTGCTTCTGGTTTTGTGAGAAGAGTCGCAGTTAAGAATGTGTTTAACCAGTTTTGTAGCTTAAACTTGTAATTATCTATAAACTTTAAAGCTAACTTTATCCGGAAGTTTTATGATGAAACACATCCATTGTCACAGCAATGATAAACATAACGTACCGGCTAATCTTTTGGCTAGTTTCATCAGCAGAAATGTTTCAATCACGATAGTGCAACAATTTCATTTACACATAACCCATCCATGTTTTACTAACTCTAAATCCGTTCTGAAATCATGCAAACAGACCCAATAACAGATTAATAGTAATAAAAGCAAACTGACTCGAAGACAATAGTCTATTATTCTTAACATATTCATATGGCACTTCAAGCAGCAGCAATTGCGGCATGTTTGGCTATTGTCAATTGCAGCTCCTCTTTCTTGGCACCCACAACCTTGTCCACCAGCTTGCCTTCTTTCAAGAACAGGAAGGTTGGCATAGCCTCAATTCCCCACTCCTTGGAAACAGTCTGAAGAAACCAAAGTAATTGTAAGATTCTTAGTTAAGGAAATAGTCCTCATAGCGCTTTAGGATCTAGGACAAAAAATAAAATAATGTTATGTGGTAGATTTAGATATACTCACCTCCAATTCATCCACATCCACCTTGAGGAAGGTGACATTCGGCAACTTTTTAGCAAACTCTGCAAGAATTGGGGCAATGAAACGGCATGGACCGCACCAAGAAGCAGTAAAATCCACCACAATCTATTAATGTAATTTTCTTTCAGTATTTATACTGTAATTGTTTAAGAATCGATGGATGAAAAGATTTAAAGAATCACAAATCATGCTAACAATGACACGATCTTCAAACAGACCCTTAATTGCAAAACTAGAAAGCTACAAGTTTCAACAACAAAGGTCTACAGGGGATCAACATCCTCTGCAGTTACTTTATAACAGCAAGCACCCCAGCCTTAAGAAAATATTTTATTTCTGGATTGAAGTAAAACATGACTGGCTAAAGGCAACTCATGCAGTTCAATTTTGAACTGCAGGCAGTTCAATTCATTGAAGATATCAAAACAGTATCATTAAGAATTGAAAAATTGAAGTTTCCAAGTAAACTCTGTAACTCAAGGTTACATCACCATAAAAAACACTCTGTTCAAAGGTAACAATCAGTTACAATAGCTTATAAGCAGCAAAATGTGATCATATTTCACACAAGTGTTAATAATCCCAACAAAGGAAGCAACAGGGCAAGAATCAAATGTGATATGGACCTAGTAGAGGATGAAAAATATCAGAGGGGCTAATTTGCAGAGAAGGGACAGGGCACAACCGCACAAGGGATACAATACAATACACAAACACAATGATCACTAGCCAACCGACAGTGTTTTCACAAGAATAGATGGATAATCCAGGGATATCTTATCCATTAAGAAACATAGTCGCCATATCATTAGACAAGCCCTACTCTCTCATCTACAAAATCTGAAAGGGGTGCAGCACCACCCAGAATTGCAACAGACAATAAAAACTAAGGAGCAATTCAGCACTTGTCCACTATTTTTAAAAAGCAATAGCATATTTTCTGTACCACGTCTAACTTTAAGTTCATCCATCAATGGGCAAAAGCATATGATTCTTCGTCGATTATTTTGAAAAATCCCACACCATAGCATAGCAATAGCATCGCACACAACCACACCGTCCAGATGCAACAATATTAACAAATCTATGTCATAAAAGAATCTAGAGTTGACATTGATAGCACAAAATGGTTCATTAAGGCAAGAAACGATAAAGGAATTTCCCAATGCGAAAACCCTAGTGCGCTTATACTAATGCAAATCAAGACTACAAGGCAAAACAAAATAAAAGGGCAAAAGATTAATAACCAATTTCTTGGACTCTTCTCCCTTCTTGAGATGTTCCTTCCACTCCTCTACGCTGTGGACACCGATCACTTGTCCCTCTTCCGCCATTCTTCACAACGCTTTCTTTCTTCGTTTCGAATCTTTCTTCGCTTTGAACTGCACGCAAAAGATATGCCCCCTGCGTCGTATATATAATAATACGTTGTGTTGTGAACTGTTGCTAAAATATAATATTAAAAAATTACGCCACACGTGCTCCTCGCGTGTTTGCATCTACGTGACGCACTGTACTTTTTTAAAGAAACGGCTGCGTATAACTAAAGGATACTATTTTTTATTTTTACTTTTTTAAAACCATTTTATCTTTGATAATACTAAATATTACATACATCTATTAATTATTTTTTGTCTCCACTTTTTAAGACCATTTTACCCTTTATAATATTAAATATTACATACATCTATAACAATATTTCTTTTTGAAACCACATTTATATGGACATTTTTATCCTTAATAGTACTCTACTTTTACAACAATAGATAAAGAAGATATCAGTTGCCTTAAATATTAAATATTACATATATCTATAACAATATATAAAGATAATATTTCTTTTTGATGTCCATATTTATTTGGACATTTTTATCCTTAATAGTACTTTACATATATTAATATCCCTCATTTTTGTCTTTTTTTTTTTTTTGTTGAAATAGTCTATCGAAGTAACCGCACATTCTTCATATTCATGTTACATATTGTTCTCATGGATATTTTTTTTCCTTTGCTTACATTGTAAATCAATTTAAATTTTATTTATTCTTAAACTGGTCTTGATGCAACTACACGAACCTATTTTTAAACCACCTTTAATATCTTTTTTTTTTTTTTTCCAGTTTCCCCTCTCTTCCTCTTTCAAATTCTCCGTTAGCGGGTCCTTTTTTTTTTCACCCCAATCTCTTAGCCTTAAATTTGATGGGGGAGTATTTGTGCGAGAGTATTCCTTGGACATATAAATCTTGTCATGGACTAACAAAATTTATGATTTAATTTCTTCAAAGTTTCTTTAAAATTCATTTCTGACCAACTCATTTTTTGTTCTTTAGTTTTTACCATTAAGTTCACCATCATGCATATCTTCATCTTACAAATAAGTCAAGGTTATGTTTTTTTAACTTTTGCAAGACTTGGGTAACAAAAAAAGGAAAATTCCTTAAAGGTAATATCCTTTTTCTTAAGTCAAAAAATCATAATCAACATAATTTTCCGTGCATAGAAAAAAAAAGGTTATCACTTATTAGCCTTTGTGGGATGATTAGATAAGAAAACAAAATTCTAAAGCTTTTGAATTAATTAAATTTGTTATCTTTGTCCTAATTTCTTGTTAGAGGCCCAATATGACAGCTTAGTTGTCTACGGATTTATTCTAGTATGTGTTCTGGTGTCAAGTAGAATTGCACAAGGGCAACAACAAGAAGTGAAAAAACTTGCTGCATTTCATATTAAATAAGTGGAGTATCGTTTAAAGATTTAATTATTGTAAAATCAGACTGTTTGCCAATTCAAGAAACAAGGAATGCCCAAAAATGATGATTTATTTGGTTTTAACAAAACTGATATTATTTAACATCCTTCTTTTCAATGTGACTATGTAAGTCATTATGTCAGTAGTTATATTCACACTTTTTGTTTTTAATCTTGCTCTCTTTTGCAAAGTGAAATTCACTTTTGGCTTGAAGAACATGAAAATATGGAAATTAGGAGAGTTAAAACTGCAAAGATTTTATTATTTTTCCTATTTTATTTTTTAAATATGATAAATGATATGATGTAATAAATAGAAAGAGATATAAAAATGCTACATAGATACATAGACAAAATCTCGTGTTAAAGTAAATAATAAAATTAATATACAATTTGATACATAATAAATAAATTAATTTTAACATATGAAAATACAATCGTACTTATATTTCCGCTAGTAATTAATAATATTATGAACGGAACATCATGCATGAGGTGTGACGTGACACAAGAAGACGAGACGTGACGTGCACAATGTCGGCCAGATTGGGCCAAAGTATTACATTAGGGTCACTAGAAAGGTATCGGGCTTGATCGAGAATTCAGACGTGGATTATCCAGAACCATCAACCAACAGAAGTTTCTTCTGTCCTCTCCTTAATCCTTATTATTATCTCATTCACATAATGTGCTTTAAAACACCACATTTAACACAATCTACGTCTCTTTGATACACAGATTTCATAACCAGCCAGTAGTGTGAAGTTCGCAATAGATTTATGTCAGAAAATAATAATAATCTATAATTTATTATAAAAGAAATAATTATATTTGGTGTCATTTTTTTATAGATGATTTTATCTTCAATTATTATAAATAATTATAATATTTTATTTTAATTTCCAATAATAATTATATTTTTTAAAATAAACTATAAGGAATTTTCAAATTCAAAGACACAGAGTGCCTTTTTCAACTGATAATAATAAAAGTATTAACAGAAAATAATAGAGTGGAGGTCCAATAGTAACCACACACCAAAACCTTGTCTCTCTGATTCACTACTTTATTCTTCCATTGCTTTTATTCTAATTCTAAATTCTAAATTCTAAATTTCGCATTGGAAATGGCATTCACACAGCTTATCCCTTCACCTTCTTCCTCCTTAAACCCTATCACACTCTCCCTAAACCCTAAATCCCCAACATCTCCGCCGCAGCATTTCAATCTCGACTTTCTCCGGCACCGGCGCCGGAGGCCTGCTTCCACTCTGCGGTGCTCCGCCTCCTCATTCTCGGAGAAGCACCACACGAACTCC
Source organism: Glycine max (assembly GCF_000004515.6). Classification (NCBI taxonomy): domain Eukaryota; kingdom Viridiplantae; phylum Streptophyta; class Magnoliopsida; order Fabales; family Fabaceae; genus Glycine; species Glycine max. The sequence goes on along the minus strand of NC_038242.2, from coordinate 2,207,655 downwards.
TCGAACTCCGACGACGTGTTGGAGCTCCCTCTGTTCCCTCTCCCTCTGGTTCTCTTCCCCGGCGCCATCCTTCCCTTGCAGATCTTCGAGTTCCGGTACCGCATCATGATGCACACGCTCCTCCACACCGACCTCCGATTCGGCGTCATCTACAACGACGCCGTCTCGGGAACCGCCAACGTCGGCTGCGTCGGCGAAGTCATAAAACATGAGTGTCTCGTCGACGACCGGTTCTTCCTCATCTGCAAGGGGCAGGAGCGGTTCCGCGTGAACAGCGTGGTCCGCACCAAACCCTACCTGGTCGCGCGGGTGACGTGGCTCGAGGACCGCCCTTCTCCCTCCACCGACCTCGATCTCGATGGTCTCGCCACCGAAGTGGAGACCTACATGAAAGACGTTATCCGGTTATCGAACCGGTTGGGAGGGAAACCGGAGAAGGAGGTTGGGGATTTGAGACGAAACCTCTTTCCGACGCCGTTTTCGTTTTTTGTTGGGAGCACCTTTGAGGGAGCGCCCAGGGAGCAACAAGCGCTGCTTGAATTGGAGGACACTGCAGCCAGATTGAAGAGGGAGAAGGAAACGTTGAAGAACACGCTTAATTACCTCACCGCTGCTTCTGCTGTTAAAGACGTTTTTCCGTCTTCTTCCAATTCTTCTTGATTGGTGTTTAAGGTTTATACTCTACCCAAGGTATTGTTGCTTTTAAGTGTAACTTCGTCTCAACATATTGAGAAAATAGATGTAAATTATTTTTGTGCGTAAATGTTAGTTTTGTTTTTGTGAAGCATTTTATATACTGTGGTATTTGATAGATAAAAACCGTAGATACATACAATTTTGCGGATATAGTACAAATACTGGTGGTGGCTAATAGGATTCTGTTGTTGAATATTGCTGGAAACTTTTCATTTGTTTAATATTGCTGCTACATGATGATGCTGACAGTTAGAAGCATATTCTGTTTTAAGATAAAAAATACACACAGCATGATTTTGATATCCGTTACTGAAGAGCTATGTTGATGATGTTTGTAGTCGGTAATACCTGTTAATAATTAGCTCTTTATGTGCTCTGTGCATGTGAATTGTTATGGATGCTAATTGGCTTTAGCATAGGCAAATTTATTTGGATTTTGCTTTGTCGCAATTTTCGGTATGTTTGAGACAATTTTTAATTTAAGGATTGGATGTGGAAATAATTCGATTCAGTTTGAGCCATAGATTCATGAACTTTCTTTTTTGCCATGGGTTGAATTAACATTGAGACCATTAGATAACATACCAAACTGGCTCTGTGGTTCTATTTTGTTCTCGATTAGTTTCTGGCTGTGTTCTTCACCTCATTTTATTAGCCTCCTGTAAAAGCTAGTATCAACTTAGGCAACATAAATAGTTGATACGGGTTTAGATGGTTTCTATTGTTTTGGTGACAACTTAGGCATGTTTCTGTAAAAGCTAGTATCAAGCTCAGGCAACATAAACAGTTGATAGTTTATGTAATTCTGTAAATATTGACAACATGAAAAGGGCACAGGAAACATTCTTCTTACTTTTTTCTATTGGCATGTTTAATTTATGTTTTGCAAATTATAGTTTGATCTAATGGAAAAGACTTTTTATATGGTTTGAGAGATAAAATCATGTTCTAACAAAATCTTACTATAGTTTTATTAAACATTATTTGATAATATAGTTATTATCAGCAGACTGAGGTTTGATGTGCGCAAACTATGATCCAAGCATGTCGTTAATAATTAATAATCCAAATGAATACAACTATGTATCCCACTTAAATTTCAAAAACACAAAATCTATTGCGATACACAAAGTCTAGACTCCTGTTTGTTTTGGCATTGAAAAATTAATTCTTTCATCTTCTAAAAGCAATACACGTTCTAGTGTAACTTTATGACTGAACTTAAAGTCGGGTAGGATGAGGCTAAGGTTTTGATTCCACATATCCCTTTGGAATTACCACTGTTTTGTATCATGTGAATGTAAACATTCATTACCCAATAATGAACTCCATTTTCTGAAGCATATCCTACTATCAATAATGCACGATTCGAAGAAGTTGACTATGAGAATGTTTATTTGTTCATATGCAACAAGAGCCTTTATGTTTCTCTTATTTGTTTTAGAACAGGGATTACTCGATGCTCTTACGTTCGTTCATTATTTATTTTCGTTGTTTACCAAAATTAAAAGCATATATACCTGTGCGTGAGGCATACATGTTCTACCTTGATTGGTCTCTTGGAAAAAAAAAAGTAACGCTATTTAGTTAAAATATTATTTCATGAGTCCATGCGAAGTATACGTGGACATAATAAAATAAAAATAGAGATATTGGGAATTAAAGAAATAGAAATCTTGGCAAGTAAAGAAATGGAAGGGGTACATATTATAAAGGTTTTCATTCAAAATATTTGTACTATGATTTAGTAAATGCATGTTCGGATTCATGTTGAATCACCCCAAATTTTGAAGTATCAGTTAACCTAATTTTAAGCAAATGTTATCGTATTTGGTCCTAACTTCTAAGTTGAAGAATTGAGTCTAAAATTTATTTTAAGTTTAAATAATTTTAAATAGTTTTTATGTTGGATTAAATATTTTATATTGGGTTTTAATACTAACTTGTCAATTTATGATAATTTAATTCAAATTTTTTCCCTTATGTCTCTTCCTATCTCTCTTACTCATATATTTTATTGAATAAATTTTTGTACAAATGTTATTTCTCTTAACATCAATTTTAACCAAAATTAATTTTATTCAACATTAATTTTAGATTAAATTATTTTTTTCTCTAATTTATTATTTAGGTCCAATTTGATATTTTAATTTTTTTTCAATTTAGTCTTCTAATTTATAAAAACAATTTAATTTGGTCTTTTACTTTTTTTTTTTAATTTAGTCTTCTAATTCTGATTATTTTTTTTAGAAATATATATTTTGTGATGATTTAAAATCACTTAGTGACAGTTTTGAATAAAAGTATGATTTCTTATAATTTTAACTTCAGAATCAAGTTAAATTAATTTAAAAAATTAGAAGATTAAATTAAACTAAAAAATAAATAATTAAATTGAATCTAAAAAATAAATTAAAAAAATAAAAAATTAATTTTAACTTTATTTTACATACACTCGCTCCAACACATACCAATTGGCTTAATTACATCAACATTATTGTCAATAGAAACATTTTTATCACATTTATTTATTGGCATCTTTATGTATGGAAAAATCATTGTTTAATATGGTTTGAGAGACATAATCATATTCTAAGAAAAAATGTAAATGCAATTTTGTTAAACATATTTGATGATATGTTTCAAGTTGTTATCTCCGAATCGAGGTTTGAGGCGCACAGACAATGATCCAAGCATGCCATTAATAATCCAAATGAATTATTAATCCCATTTTCACCTATCCCAGAATCCTGCAAACCAAAACAACCATCTACACGGGACAGAACATGCTCTGACAAAGGATTGAGGGTTGTTTCTTTTGCCGATATCAGCGACCTCCTTGTCCTTGTCATAACTCCTTTTGTTTTTGCGTTAAATAAATCAATTCTTCCATTTTTAAAAGAAAAAATATATATTATTGGATTATAAGTGTGAAGTAAAATTTTATATTGAGTAAAAATAGAAAAGTTGAACACTATAAATGAGGAAAAGATTTATCAATCTGAGTCTTATGGTTTTGAGTTAATGTATGGTGTCAAGTTCACCTATATGATTGCTTATGGTTCAATTGTGTAAATCTCTCAAGTATTTACCCCTCTCAGACGCATAACAATTGGTATCTCAGTGGATCCTTGGTATGAGGATCCCTTGTATGGAAAATCTTCTTATCGATAAATTTAAACAGCGTGTCCCGCGGGTGGAGCGACGGTACAAGTATCTAGAGCATAAGTGAGTTATAATGGTCACCATGAAAATACTCGTAGATGAAAATGGTTTTCGCTCGAGGAGAGGAGACTATCATGTGAAAAAAGACTCACATTTGAGGGAGGATTGTTGGAATATAAGTGTGAGGTGAAGTTACACATCGAATAAAAATGAAAAAGTTGGACACCATATAAATTAAAAAAAGACTCATAAACTTGAGTTTTAAGGTTTTGTATTAAGGTGTGATGTCAGATTCACTTATATGGTGTTTATGGTTCATTGGTGTAAAAGAGATCCTCATATAACTTGTTGCCAATATTGTTTATGTTTCATTGGTGTGGTGTCAGATTCACCATATAATTTGTTGCCAATATTGTTATCATCACCACCAATGTCATCACAACCACCATCATTTGGTACCTTCTATAAACCTTATAAAAGAGGAGTTGGGGAAAAAAAATTCTTGCTTTATAATTGTTTAAACATCTAATTTTTAATAAATAATACTATTTTAAAAATGACTATTTTTACACCTAAAATTGAAACTAATTTTTATATTAAATGATGATGACCTTATTAGTTATTACAATAACAACAAACACAATTGTACACTAATTATCACTTTAATTATTGCAATAAAATAACAAACACAACTAATTTTACACAATTTTATACTAATTAACATTAACTATTATTATAAATATTAACATACAAAATCAATGCTACTATTATTGTCACTACCACTACCAACAATACTATCTTCATCATCACCACCACAATCACCACCAATGTTGCCACAACAACTACCATCGTCGTCACTATTACTGTAACCACAACTAATATCTCTATCACCATCATTACAGCTGACATTATCATTACTATCATTGTCGTTACCACACACAAAATCATTCTTAAACTAATTTTAATATGATTTGAAATTTCAAAATGAGTTTTTGAAACTAATCATATTTTAAAAACTAATTAATTATTTTTCAAACTAAAACTAAAATTATTTGTTATTTTTATGAATTTTGAAACTGAAGATTAAAAACCACCCCAAAAGATCCTTAATTTTTCATGTTTGATATATATATTTTTAAAAAATAACATTTTTGGGAAGATATTTTTCAAGAATGTTTTAATCAATTTATCATGAAATCTTAGTTTTCTAAGTTTAATTTTTCTTTTACTACTATAAAAATATCATTTTATTCTTTATTAAATTATATAAGAGAAAATGGTTATTCATTGATAATATTAAAATTTTTATACAGTTATCTAATCATATTTATTATATATGATAAGTTTGTTAATTTTAAAAATAATTATTTCAAAGCAAATTCTAATGAACTAATGAAAAAAATAATTCAAATGATAGCATAAAATTATTTGACACGGGTAATACATAAACATTAAATTATTTTTCTCTTATTTATTTTTACATTAACTTTTAAAAATAAATATATTAATTCTATTTAAAAATTTCCCATAAATAATCAAATAAATTTTTATTGATTTTGAGAGAACTTGTCCCCAGTGAAACGCCCTATAGCTGCACTGGGTGGCTCGCTCACGTGCAGGCGGGCAGGGCCATAGGCACGTCACGTGGTTAAGTTGAGAAACAACACACACGGTGGTGTATTGGAATCGGATCGTGCGCCGTCTTTCACTTTGTGCTTCTCCCTTCTCCCATCTCCCACTAAACATCCATGGACCTCGATCCTCGTCAATATGAAAACCTTGTATGTTTCAATTTCTCTTCTTATCTTATCAATAACGACAATACTCTTTCGTTTTTTCTTCTCCGTGCCCTACTGTTACCACTCAAGTTTCTGCTTTATGATTTTTCTTCTTCTTTAACGATAGCGCTGTTGCGTTGTGAATTTGTCATATCCTGATTCCATCTTAGGCCACTAAACTATCCAATAATTTTGTTGCTCCTTTCACTTTAGTTTGGTTTCTTAACCAAGTTATTGATTAAGGACTCGACTATAATGCAGACCCTCGTGCGTAATTGGCCGGTGGATATTAATAATATCATGTTGTTGTTGCGATAAAAGATATTCCTCACTCTCAGCGAAACCCTTGAAGCGTGTTGCAAATATTTCAATTAAATTATCTCCTCAAAGATATTTCCTAACCCTAATTTCTGATGGCCAAAATTGAACAAACGAGGGATTGGGACACATGAAAAATATAATATTTCTCATCCGCTGCTGCGTACCCTATGTTGCTCTCTCATGAATTACCACTAATCTGCGTTTTGGTTCCGGTGATTAAATTTTTTTGCCCTCATTTTTATTTTTGAAAGAGAACATAATTCAACCCCAAGGGGTTGGTTGAGCGGACTAAGACAGGGTATTTAGGTTTCAACCCTCGCTCTTCTCCTCGAGGTTAAATAAACGGAAGTTTCTTTGTAAGTGTTCTTTAAACCCGGAGACTTTTCTTGTCTTGGATTGAAGCGCCATGCCGCATCTCCTTTCCGTAAATTTTATCTACCAAAAGCAAATTTCAGTTGAGATTGAACCCTTTTAGTGTGCTTTGTTGGATTTCTAACTGAATTGTTTGATTTCCTGGTTCCATTGATTCTCTTGCCATAGTTAATGAGGTTCCACACTTTTTTCTTGGCTACTTGAATTTACAGGCTGTAAATGATAATGACATCCACAACATTGTTCTGTCATATCTTATACATAATTGCTACAAAGAATCAGTAGAATCATTCATTGCTTGCACTGGGGCAACGCAGCCGGCAGATTATTTGGAAGACATGGATAAAAGGAAAAGTAGGTTTGTGGTTATTTTTGGGCACACAAGATTAATTCAAGTGTTGTTTCCTGATCATATTTTATCTGCTTGCTCAGCCTAGGAAGTTTTATGTTACCTAGTGTTCACTCATAACCACTCTCTGCATCATCTAAAAATGCACATTGGAATAGTCAAGTCAACCCCAACTCGAGGGATGCTGAACTGTTGTATGCTTTAATACCACTTAAAACATCTGTGGTTATTTGAAATGACTGCTGACTTTTGTCTTAAAACACATTTGAGTTGTGATTATACTTTTTTTTTTTGTGGCGGATCTTCTTTACTATGTTAAGATATTTGCTGGGCTTCTCTTTACATTTTAATATTTCCTCCCCCGCAGTCTGCAGGGCAGAGCCACAGAGGAGTTGGGAAATGCTCCTGACACCTGAGAAGTTTATTGCCTTTTTATTGGATCCTATTATTAGTTGTGAAGACTTTCTTGATGATAAATTTCATTTGTCTTTAGGAATCTTTCACTTTGCACTAGAGGGAAATGCACTCAAGGCTATTGAGCTTACTGAACAGCTGGCAAAAGATATTCTAGAGAACAATAAGGATTTGCAGTTTGATCTACTAAGCCTTCATTTTGTTGAGCTTGTCTGCTCAAGGAAATGGTGAGCAGAGATTAGTTTTGTCTCTAAGAGAACACATTGTAAACTTCCTGCTTTCATATAATTTCATTTTATTGGCAGCACAGAAGCTTTGGAGTTTGCTCAGACCAAATTGGGCCCTTTCGGAAAGGAGCCCAAATATATGGAAAAGCTTGAAGTATGTTCGCATTTTGAATAGCTTTTTTATGTTGTGTGTGGTTGAGACTGAATAATTATTTAGCTGCCAATGTTGCAGGACTTTATGGCCCTTCTTGCTTATAAGGAGCCAGAGAAATCCCCAATGTTTCATCTCCTTAGCTTAGAGTATCGGCAACAGGTTGCAGATAGTTTGAATCGAGCTATTCTTGGTTGGTTAACTTGATATCTGCATGTTTCTTTAATATATTTTGTTGCAAATCATGATGCTTTTTCCTATCCATGTTAAATATATGATTTTTTTTTTCCCGTGGATGGTGGGTAATTTGCCAGCACACTTGAATCTTCCCAGTTACACAGCAATGGAGAGGCTAATACAGCAGGCTACAGTTGTAAGACAATGCTTAAGTCAAGAAGCTGGCAAGGTAATGGGTGTAGCTTATGTAATTTAAGATTTGATGCAAATTTCTGTCTAACTGAGATAACATTGAATTTGGATAGCTCTACTCTTTTTGGGTCAGTTCACTGAGCATTTTAGCACAAGCATTAAAGGAGATGCAGCTACTATATTATGCATAAATTAGTGTTCAAGCTAATTCTTTCATTACTCTTTGCAGGATGCACCTCCACCATTTTCCTTAAAGGATTTTCTCAGAAGTTGATGGAAAACAGTAAAAAATGGAGAGTCAATTGGGGAATGAAGCTCGTTGTTTACCTTGAGCTTTCTTGTCTCATTGGATTGGTGTATGGTTTCATCATGGTGTAAAGATTTTTGAATGCCTTTTCATCTATAAATTCTTTGTTGCCAAGCTATCTTGATCTTTTTGGTCTTGCTGCACTTTTGTGAGGCATGAGTAATCTATGGGTGGCCTTGGCGAAAAATGCAAGATTGAGATGATCCTCCTGTCCGAGGCAGTTGACCTCATCTGTGGCCTAATTTCAACTTCCATAATTTATACTAAGTTAGGTTATTTTCAATCCATTTCAAGGTTGGGCAGACAAAATTAAGTACCATAATTTCCCTGATGATTTTCAATCCATTGAGGTTGAGCAGCCAAAACAAGGATATACGTTATATTGTTTTAATATTTGATGTAAGGTTACATGTATGTGGATATGAAAGGAAGATTGAAGACTAAAATCTCTATTGTCAGTGTTGGGAGTATCAAGTTATCAACGTTTTGGTACATAAAACGTTGGGTGTGTACAAAAGGCAAGTCTGAATTAATTTTCTATTTGGTCTTTTATGAATTTTTAATTTTATTTTAGTATCATTCTTATAATTTTGGTATATATCAAAACTTAAGTTTGTTGCAAATTTTAATCTGACCATGTACTAACGCTTGTGCCAAAGATGCACTTTTAATCAAAATCACTTAATCCATTATATACGCAAAATATAACATATCCATTATCTTGTAACATAATCAATTATCACTTTATTGCACACTCTCTCTGTAGGCATGAGAACAACGCTATTAGGACCATGTTCTCACCCTTTTGTTTGTTATTTCTGCCATCTTTTGCTCGGAAATGTTTTTGTATAGATCCATCACTTTTTATTTTTCATCACTGTTTCATAGCTACCAAATCGCAGAACCTTTTGATTTCTAGCCTATTTCTCTGCCTTTCCTTCTCTTTCCCCCACAATTTTCAGACTACCAAATCGACGCTAAATGAAATTAGTGCATTACAATGATGTGGCATGTCGGGGTAATTTTTATCCATTTGCATATCATTTGTTATACTTTTGACTTTCTGAACGATTTAATAATTTTGTTATGCATGTTTCGTATAGGTAAAATACTTTTGATGTTTTAGTGTTTTTTATTTATTTTAAATTCCATAGCTATTGATATTTTATAAATTTTTCAAGACTCAATTTTTTTTCCACATATACTCCTTTGTTTTTTTTTTTGTTTTGTGAAATGCATTTTATTCACACCTAGAGACCTCCAGGGAAAGAAATACAAGCATCTGCTAAATCTCATCACAAATAAATTGAGACATAAAATCAAAGATATGAAAATTGCTCAAGGAATACATACCATGTTGCGCTAGCTTGTCATCAGCAACTTGATTAGCTTCACTTCACGATCAACATGCATCCTAAGAATACTACGTACCTTTGAATTTATGAACATCATAAATACTCTTCACCAAACTATGGCGAAGATAAGAAGGACTACAACCTCTAATATTCACCAAACTATGGCATGAATACTCATTAATTTTTTCTTCCACATACACTCCTATTTAAAATAATTAAATTTGATCTTTACGAGAAATACAACATTTATAACTTATTTAAAAGCACTTCAACAAAATCACATTTAAATCTTATAGTAGTATTAAATAAGAACTTTTAGACTAAATATATGAATATTTTACATTTATAAAATGCTTCTTAATCTGTACAGGTTAATCTTAGATATCAATAGTTTTAGAACAAGTAAATACAAAACTGCAAGTAACAGTGCCCTGCGTGTCACTATTTGCTTAAGTTTTGCATCTTAAATATCCGAAAATGATCGATGGTACACGCATAATAAGTAAAACAGCGTGTTCGGTCTCATGTCTGATGCATGATGCATGATGCGCATGCCTTTCTAAAAATAACCTGATGTAGCTTCTACGCATTTCAAGAGATGGATGTAATTTTACGTGTTTGAGATGTGTCCAAATACAGATGAATAGAATGTATATGTCGCAGCCTTTTCATGTCAAATGAAAAGAAAACCCCATAAAAGCTACTCTATGTAGCTTCTTGTGTGACATGCATCTAGTGCTCGAAAATGTGGAACTAAACACACTGTAGATAATTTTATCCTTGATCATGCTTAACTCTAAGAATAAAAAAAAAAATAGGTTTGTTTGCTGTGAGATTATGGTGATGGCCATGGCTCAACTGAGACTTGATATCTTTCCACGTTACATTATATTGTGCAAAAAGGTGCATCACAATTCATCTCTTTCATTCGTGTATTATCTCTTTTACAACCTTTAGTTTTTTAGAGTTACATTGGATGTGGGGTGAAATTTCCCCCTTTTGTTACACGAATCTCATTAACAATGCACATGTAAAAGACAATTTATGTAGATACTGACACGTGACATTGTTATATATTTTTATTTTTGATTATTTCATCATTATCATATGAAAAATAAGGTTTAAATATGTTTGATGCTACGAGATAATGTAGCTGTCTTTGATCTAGATAACATCTAACAGTGGTTTAGAATACAAAAGGCTTCTTATATATAAGCCTTGATACTTTGTTTTGTTCTAAATTGCTTGAGTTTTGAATATTGGCACTCCCATTTCCATGCAACAATAGCAACGCCTATTCAGAAGATTCATACCATAATTTTTTTAACCAATGAGATGAACACATACCATTCTTGACCTTCTAATAACATAACACTAGGACTAGTTCATATATATATATATATATATATATATATATATATATATATATATATATATATATATATTCCTTCTTTTTTTTGCCTACCGATACAAAATTAATTTGGGTAGAGAAATTGTGGAACTTAAGACATCAAAAACACTTGGATGGAGATCTATATTCAAACTTAATTATACCCAATATAAATTTAAAACAAACAAGCACTAACTACAAATTAGGTTATCGGGGGTTTTGGTTTTGAAAACCTTGATTTGAACGAAAGAGAAACGTGTTGCCTTGCTGACTCTACTCTACCTTCCCCCTTGTTGGCTTCTGCCCATTGGATGCGATGCTTCACTTGCTAGTTGAATTTCTTTTTTTGGTAAGAAGTTGCTAATTGAATTTAATGTGATGCACCATGAAGTGTGACACAGATTATGACATGCACCCTGCCTATATAAATGACGAATCCCGCAATTCATATTCATACAGTAGTAAATATTAAAGACTGCTTATCTCTTGTTCTCTGTCACTCCTTATCTAGTCTTTTCCATCCACCGCTAGTTTTGTTGTTAATGCTTTTGGCTAAGAAGGGGCTAGCTATATTCCATAACACTAACGGTCCTCTTCTATGATGACAACCCCCTAGTTAAGTTCTTCTCTCTACCTTATTTGTTTGTAACGGCAAATGATTTATCATAGTAGTGTGTTACAAACGACAAAAAAGAAGGATATCAAGTATGAACATGTACCATAATAGTTAAGGGGTGTGTGCAATGTCATTGCCGATCAATTTCGGTAAACTCGTACCCGCGTCCCATTTGGTACGTGTGGTGTCTCACACCATTGGATCGTGTTTTGCCTTTTACTATTCACTGATTTCTCATTTCCCTTGAGACACTTGGGATTGATTGCTAATTTTCATGTGCGCAGTTTTGGAACCCCCGCAAGCACTTATCTTGAACCGTTTCCTTCCAATGACACCGCTCCCACCCAATGGTAAATGACTTATCCGAATCCAAATTTTCTACCTAAGGCATAAAATCCACATTATCCATACAACCGCCTCCTCTCACCCACAGCTTTAATTTTCTTTAACACTTTGCTCTAATTTTTTATTCTTCTTTTATTCCTTACCATCGTATCCATCACAAAAATTCCTCCCAAATAAATAAATAAATAAGTTGTATAATAAATTCAATAACAATTTGAATTCTGTTTGGCATTGTTGGCTGTTTGCCACATGAGCTTAGCTTATATGCCTAGAAAAGAGAAGGCCAAGTGTGTATCAGAGAAATCAACAGTGAGGCTCGTAGTGGACACGATCTGTCTGGTTCACAATGCCAAGTAGCATCACGGTCCCACCATTTGGCCACGTTTCATGTACTTGAAGTCTTGTACTTAGTATTTACTCTCTCTTGGTTTTGGCAATATAAATAGCCCCCCATCAACCTCATACCCTCTTTATAACAAAAGAAGCTATTGAACTTATCTCTCTTCTCACTTCTGTTGTTATAAGTAACTTCCCTCATCATTACAAAACAATCCTCCACAGGTTTCAAAATGCTGAAATCGGGCATGGGAATTGAGGAGAGAAAGCAAGTGAAGAAGCCAGCACAAGCCAGCTCGAGAAAAGGGTGTATGAGAGGGAAAGGAGGTCCCGAGAATGCTAGTTGCACCTACAAAGGTGTGAGGCAGAGAACATGGGGAAAATGGGTTGCTGAAATCCGTGAACCCAATCGAGGTGCTAGGCTCTGGCTCGGGACTTTTGAGACCTCTCATGAAGCTGCTTTGGCTTATGATGCTGCTGCACGTAAGCTCTATGGCTCTGATGCCAAACTCAACTTACCAGAGCTCTCTATCAAATCACAATCTCAGTGTCCACCACCACCTTCTTCTGTTTCCAACAACACTCAGATTCCTCAAATGGAGAACCTGCAGCAGCAGATTCAAAACAATTACATGGACATGGCTACATGTTCTAATAATTTCAACAACAACACCAATAATCCTTCAGAAGTTTCCATGGCCTCTCAGCAGGTTGGAGTTGGAGTACCAATTTACACCAGTGACTCCATCGTGTCTCTTCCCTTGGACACCAATCCCAAGCCTGTGGAGAATGATGGTGACTTTCGTCCTTCGTGGGGTACAATGAATGAGGGTTTGCCAGTTTTTGATGATTCTATTTGGGCTGAAGCTGCCATGTCTCTAGATTTTCCTCAAATTGCAGCAGAGACTGCGATTTATTCATCGGGTAACAACTTGGCCGATGTGGGTGTGTGGGACTCTCTGCAAACCCCATGGTGCATGTAATTTCATCACTTTCAAAAGGGCAAGGGAAAGCCACAAGCTATAGCTTTTCTTCTCATGCCAGCTGGACTGATATCTGCTTGTTAAAATATATAGTGTATATATAAGAGGGGTAAGTAAGTACTTTGTAAAGACATATATGATACCCAAATTAAGACTAGTTTAGTTAAATAGGATACTATATCATATCATATATATGGTGTCTACCTTGGAGTGTATGGAAAACCATGACGTGCTTATTTTCGCACGACGTCGTTTTCTGCCTTATAGTCTATAGTAATATTATGTTATATGTAAATATTACTTAATACGATAAGGGATGGTGGTGATGCTCTATCGCCCCGATATTAATAAGTTGTGTTAGCTTTTGTGCAGTTTATTGTGAGTTTTATGTAAGCATCTTGTGAGTTATATATGTCAATAAGAATGTACAACTAGTAGTTGTGTAGTAATAATGGTGTACATATAAAATGTATTATTGTAGTCTATGTTTATGTTTAGAAAATTTCGTTTTAAATTTCTTATGATTTGATCCAGTTAGGGAATCAAACGTGGGTTGTGAAAGATTCCATTAAAACTTTTAAGATTCTAAGCCTCCTTTCAAGTTTGAGGATTCTATTGTTCTTACATGAAAGTTTGAATAATTTCACCTTTTTAACACTGAAACTTGACTACCTTGACATTTCTTGAAACTACCTCTTATATATATATATATATATGTGTGTGACTCAATTTAAGTTCATCAATATTGTGTTATACTTCTTTAAATTTAATTATTTTTTGTAATATTATAATACCAAATCAACAAACAGGTTGCCTAAAACACTATTGGAATAAGCTGCCGTGAAATAATATTACAGACTCCCTCTCTGTTTAATTGTACAGCACAGATAGTAATTAAAAGTGAAACATTTTTCACACGCTTTTTTTTCTATAAAAAAGTATAATAATATTCTTTACTCATGTATCATTCTTATGTTTCGATATCATTATTTGGTTTTTCTTTATAATGTATTTTAAAAATTAATAGAAGAAATTATACCTAGTAGCTCATATGCTCTAGAAGAAATTAATAGAGTATCACGCGCATCACACTGAACTTTATGTGAATTTCAAATTCTAAAGACACTAAACATTATATTACTGTTCTTGCAGATTTACAGAATTGTCATGGATGATACGAGAGAGCGACTTATTGAGTTAAATAGAATAATTGAAGAAATGAGTTTGTCTGGCCCCAACTAAACAACTTTAACAAAAATGTTTAAAAAAAGAGTGATGGTCCAAGCAAATGGGCTCACAAGGCCATTGTGGACTGTGGGTGCAGCAACCTGTTATCCCTCCACTGTTGGGAGCCTGAGGTGTTCGCTGCTCTGTTAAACCAGCCTCACGCTGTGCCCTCAAGTCTAGGAGCCACGAAACTTGGGCCTTCGCTCAAGACTCGAGGCTCAACTCCCAACTTGGAGCGGGCAGGCCCGCAGATAGCAGCTACAGTCCAACCCAGCAAGCCCGAAAGCTGTTCTATCACTCTGAAGCCCCCACTTGGGTCACAAGCTGGAGTAACCCAACTCGGCAAGCAGAAGTATTTCCCACAAGGCTTATAAAGATTTATCATTTTCGTATTCTAGAAAGTGTGGGACTTCGAAAGGCGAAAACAAGTTGCATTTTAGCATGCTTAGTTCATTCTTCCGACATCAGTTCACAACCAAGTTAACTCTTTCTTCCTCATTGTTTGACACTTTGGTTGGCAACGTACCTTCGTTATCGCCGACCTCACCTCTTGGTTCATATGCTATAGAAGGAATAGGGAATATCATGACCATCATATTGAGAATCCTGTCTATGCTCATACACTGTTTCTGAATTAAGTTTGGAAATTCGCAGAGCAAAAGCAACTTATAACAGATCCTTGGGGTGGAAAAATATGATGGTGAAAATAATTAAATAATCATATTTCCTCCTATGAGTTGGGTGAAAATCAATTCACACAGTGCCTCCAAAGGAAATATTGGGGAAGCTGAATGTCTGAGTGGGATAGTAGCTCACAAAGTGGTGTTTAGATAGCTAGTTAGACAATAAAGATGGTGAATGTTCGTTCAGCCTTCACAGGAGAGTTAAGGTGATTTTGAAATTAGAGTTAGCTTGGAACACTGGCAAAATTTTCAATATTATCAAAAATGTTATGTTTGCATCTAAACTTCCTTGTCTTCCACTTTTTTTGATATGTTAATTTTCATCATATATCGGAATTGTAAAAACAATTAGAAATCTAAAAAAAAAAAAGAATTGAAAGAGTTGTTTTGTTGTTATTTCAGGTTTACTGGAATCAATTATTGGAATAAAAAAAATGAACACAATTTTATCTGGAATTTATAGAATTGCAC
This sequence comes from Glycine max, assembly GCF_000004515.6. Taxonomy (NCBI): domain Eukaryota; kingdom Viridiplantae; phylum Streptophyta; class Magnoliopsida; order Fabales; family Fabaceae; genus Glycine; species Glycine max. Next base: position 2,192,100 of record NC_038242.2, on the reverse strand, counting down.
TACTTATAGTCTGATCATTTTATGTGAAGCAAGATATAATCTATTATTTTATCCCTATAACCTGAATTCGTCACTGATTTTCAAAGGGTCAACATGGGGAAGCATACGTTTTAATGGTTTTATGAGCTCATTTAGGGACAAGTTATTAAATAACTAATATAAAGACTAATTTCATGACAAAAACCATTAGATGACTAATGCGATGATATCCTAATATTTGAAGTACCGAGCAAATCATTAACTTGTATTTAGTATCCGGATTGAATATGTGCTTCACAATACTGTATTATGAAATAGTATCAAATATGAAATTAACGCGGGAAGCAGTTTCTATCATAGTATATACAATGGGCGCAACTAGTGAAACATTTGGAACCACAAAAAGAGATTCTACGTATTTTACACCTTGTCAATTGATTCCACACCAGTTCTAATAAATTATTCTACCGAAAAGCAGCAAGAGATGTTTGTTCTGGGTGGTTCCAGTATCTATTGTGCAACCAAACGGAATCAGCCACGACTGCGTATCCATCTTGATTACGATTCCAACTAAAATGGGCATGAGTTCTGTTCTTTATATCAAGAATACCATGCCCAAAACTAGCTTCACGGTATGCTGAATAACTTGGCTGGGGCTCTGTCATACTGCACCATTGAAGGCCAATATACTGAATAAAAAGGGTGAAAGCTTGAACAAAATTAATAACAATAACAATAGGAAAAATAATGAAGCCATATAGATCAATTTATGGCTAGCTAATATACGTACGCAGTAGCCAGTCCTTCTAAATTTCCTCCATCTCCAATCGTTATGTAAACTGGGGCAGATTGGTCATTGATGGGTCTGCACAGCCCATTTACAACATTGTATGCAATATTTGATACACGTTCCTGCAACAAAGACACACGTACGGGGTTATCAGGGTTTTGTTCATTTCCTCAAGAAGTTGAGAGTAGATATTTATTTCCTCAAAATTATAAAACATGGAAGCAATTTTGATCCATAATTGTCTCAATGTTTGCTTTCAATTCCTTTTTCTTGATCATTGCATGAAGAGACATTAAGAAATAAGAAAGCAAAGACATGATGCAAGCAAGTTCTATACTCACCAAACTATGGGAGGAAGTGAGAGGTTGCATAAACATCTAAATATAGTTTTCGACCCCTCCCCCCACCCATATATGATCTTTCATGAATGTAATTGTGCAAATTGTCATTTACTGATAAAGATAATTTAAGTACAAGAAAATTAAGCTGTAGAACTCTGCCATCTTTATTTGACCACTTTCAATAGATGAATTTCTAGAAAATATATGTTGACCCTAGTACCATTCAACTTCATCAAGAATCTTCAGTAGCTAATATCTCAAACCAAAATTAAGAGTGAAAATCATGGATACTATATAAAGAATAAAAGACACCACTATTAACGCACAAAGATCCTGTAGATGCAATGAATACTCGTCCTTGGTATATAACAATTGTAGTGTAAGGATAATAAGGAATTTAGAACTCACAGATCGTTCATAAGCATGAACATGACCAGCAAAGACGACATCAACTTTATATTCCACAAACCATTTCTCATACATTACTCGAACTGTCTCCCCTTCCATATAGTGAGTCACATAACTATTATATATCGGACTATGCATGAGGACTATCAGCCAGGGTGTCTCGGTTCTGTTCACCTTGGGCAGTTCTTTTTCAAGCCATTTGTACTGAGGAGTGTATTTACCTTGAAAAGAAATGAAAATCTGTTTCTTCAGAAATTAAAAATAAATAGTTAAATACTTAGTGTATGCATGCATGAGAGTTTTTATGATCTTCAGTTGTGCATAATTGCCACATTTTCGTACATAGCAAAAACCAAAATCGCTAATTCAGTCAAGCGAAACATTTGGAAGTAGAGAGTATATGAGGTAGGGAGTAGGGAGTAGGTCACAGGATAATTAGCTCATGGGATTTGTTTATTCAATCTAAGATATATTTCTAAATTCTAAATCTCAAATTATACAATTGAATTTCTGCTAGTAATTATTATTTGCAGTCATTTAAGAAATAAAAATCCCTAATTTCAATATTCCTTTAAAAAGTTGTATCTGTTTTAGTAGAAACAACTTCCCACTTCTCATTTCAATATGACACATTGGATTTTAAAAGCTACCAACACGTGTCGGGAAAAAAAAATACCTAAAGCTGAGTAAGAGGACATAACAATGATGTATGCTGAAGCTCTCTTGATGGAGTACCACAATGGAGATGTGCTATCTGATGCTTTGTATGGCACATGATAACGAGCAGTATAAGGCTTGAAAGGCCTGGTTTCACCCTGCAGTAAAACTCTGTTGTTCTAGATAAAACTAGAGAGGCCTTAGCATAACACCAAATAAAAAAATCAACCTCAAAACTAAAGGGAGTGCGAATAATATCACAAAAAATAACCCTTTCAAGAAAATGAAGCAATTCACATAGCAGGTAAAAGGAAAGTCCAACTTAAACATAACTTAGTAGAGTAATAAGGTATGTAATGTAACACATACAAGTTGTGGAGCAAAATCAATTTCATGATTTCCCGCAGTCCAAATCCAAGGCTGATAAGCAGCAATTCTCTCAGTGAATCTTCCCCATGTATCCCACCTTATGTTATCATGAAGTGGATAATCATCCGCATAAGAAAGATCCCCCACATATAATATTGTTTGCCCTTTGGCCGGACTTTGTTCATAATGGGTAAGCGTCCTGTTGGAATTGTAAGTTTGGCCTAGATCCCCTGCTCCATAATGCCACATGGTTGAGAAAACAAGTCCAATTTTACCAAAGAATTAAGGACTAATTACTTTTAATCTTAAATCTGATTTTGTTTCCAAATATTTGTGCAAGAAAAAGTTAAAATAATATTTAAAAACAGGCCACAGCTCAAGACCAATTACCAAAGGTTTCTCTGGCAAACATAGATTATTAGCTATACATACACAATCAAGTAAATAGATTTCACATCTACAACAAGTCAAGTTATTTACGCATAGACACATATAATAGAGGAGGAAGTGTTAATTACCAATGAGACCAAATGTATAGGGAACATCGGGGCCAACAGGGGGAGGAGTTTTGAACCAGAATTGTCGAGTGGTATTCCCTATTCCAACCTCATAGTAATATTTGGTATCAAACTGTATATAATTGCAATGAGAAGAGGTAGGTGTTACCCAATTGCTATAAAGTGAAAAAAAATAGTGAGAGCTAGGCAAGAACAAGTGCGGCACACACCTCCAAATTGTGAACAGTGCAGTGATGTATGTAGCCAGAGGTGTAATTGAAGTACTTGTAGGTAAGGAAAAAGCCATGAGCTTGCCATTTGAATTCACTGTTTTCAGCCCAGTAAATGACAGTGCTTGAACCGGGTTCATGTGGGCTAATCCAAGAGATGATAACACCTTTCCCTACGTGATCTCCTTGTGTTATATGCACCTTTCCAAATCCACATCCTCAACAAAAATCAGCATAACAAAGATAGGATACTTATATTTTCAATCTCCCATGAAAAAAGACACGCTTATTAGTTATTACCTGTTGGGGAGCGTTGTAACCAGGAGGCACACGGAACGTATCACTGTCTATTGGCATATCCAACGATAAATAATCATTTCTCAGAAAATCACTGGTCTTTCCACCCATACAGAAACATATCTCTCCAGTGTCAAGAATTAAAGCCCATGCAACAAGTAGAAAAGCACTAACAACCCATCTATGCCAATTCAATCCCATCTCTTCTCTGTTGATTCGAATCCCAGTGGCTACTACACTATACTAAGGGTGAAGGAATATTCATCTGGGTGGTTCGAATATGCTTGTGCTAGTCACCAATCATTAAAACACGCGGCACTGGAAGAATACACACAACAGAGGACCCAACGTGCAACCAACATCGGCCAGAGATGATGACATCAATCCTTAAAGTCGTTTAAATCTCCTTTCATTTCTCCATGAAATAATGAAAATAAGCCTAAAGAAGCAACTAAAGTTACTGTTTTTATCTTTCTCTTGTTATGCAATGATCTTTTATATGCTCGGTATGCCATGTCTCATTATTTTATCCTCAGAATAATACTTTTAATTACACAAAATACTATTGTTGTCAGAATGAATAAATAAATAAAATCCAGAAACAATACTATTGTTGTAATAAAATATCTTATTGTATTCACTTAAACTCGTATACTCTACTACTTTATAAATAATAAACAAAAAATATTATATAAATAATACAACTCTTTAAAAAAATGAGAGCTTGTGGAGTAAGAATTTTTTAATCTTCAGTATGTATCATTTCACTTACTATATTAATAACCATTTTTTTTATCATAGAAATAGTTTTTAACTTTTTCAATAATTAATTTTTATTAAAAAAAATTGTTGATCATTTTAATAGAATCTCTTCTATTTTGTTCATAAAATTCAAATTTGATATCCTACTTAAATATTTTAACTCAATTTCACTCCATCCAACATAATGTTAGTAGAATATTAGTAACATAATTAATAGCAATAAACTTTATTTATTGTTTGTTAATAGACATGGTTAAAAAAACACCTGTACTGGAGTTAGTGTGCTAGGAGTTTTGGTATTTAAAAAGCAATGCAAGGTCTTATAATCATAATCTTAAGATCTATTTTTTTTTAATTATATTATTGAATATACATAATTTATTTTGGATGACTAAGATTTCATGGTGTACAGAATCCCGCTATATGTTGGTCTTGCTTACATAATTTATTTGGTATTCCTTTAGTCTAAACTCTTGGCGTTAAGAAGTAAACTTCGAGTTGACTAGTTTGTTTTTATTATTTGAAATAAAATTCAACTTTAATTTTTTGTAAATATGTTTATGAAAATGATTATTTAAGTTAAATAGTTTCAAAGTAAGAAAAAAAATTGACCTCCTTTTAATAGATTTTGGGCTCTGTCTTTGATCAAGACTCCATGACTGAAGTAGACAACCAAAATATTCAAGTAGTTTAATAACAAGTAAACATTTTCTTGTTCACAGTTTGATTGGGAAGAAACCTTCATACCTAACAATTCATATGTTGTACAAGAAATTAATGGAGAATATGACGAGGATGGCATTCAGATTGAATTTTTATATAAATTAAATTTCTAATACTAGAGACTCAACATTGACCGGTAACCATTTTCTCACTACTGGTATATTGCAACTCTACAACGGCCCGTTTTCATATAAAAAAAAAAAATTAAAAAGTGATGGTTCAAGGAAATGGGCTCACCAGGCCATTGTGGACTGCTGTTGCAGCAGCCTGTTATCCCTCCACTGTTGGAAGCCTGAGGTATTCGCTGCTCTGTTAAACCAGCCTCACGCTGTGCCCTCAAGTCTAGGAACCCAGAAACTTGGGCCTTCGCTCAAGTCCCGTAGCTCAACTCACAACTTGGAACGGACAGGCCAGCAGAATGCAGCCAGAGCCCAACCCAGCAAGCCCGAAGACTGTTCCATCACTCTGATGCCCCCACTTGGATGACAAGCTGGCGTAACCCAGCTCGGCAAACTGTGGTCTTATTTCAAGGTTTATAAACATTTAACTATTCAATATTCTAGTCTATGTGGGACTTATAAAGGCGAAAACAACTGCGTTAGCATTCTCCCTACATCAGTTCACAACCAAGTTAACGCTTTCTTCCTCCTAGTTTGGCACTTTGATTCGCAACTTACTTTATGACCTGCTTCTACTAATAACATAGAACATCACCAGGATCATATTGAAAATCCTGCTTATGCAGTTATGCTCATAGCCTCATACAAAGATTGTGCTTGGAAATTCGCAGAACAAAAACAACTAATGACAGAATCCTTGCGGTGAGAAAATATGATGGTGAAAATGATTATTTGATCATTCCCTTGGGTGGTTGGATGAAAATCAATACAGACACATAGTTAGCATGGAACACTGCTTTATGAAAATTATTGAATTATTCGACTACAATTCAGTGTATATCCATCTAGTTGTGTTGGCCTCTTGTTTGGTTTGTCTTCTGGGCAACAAACCAAAAATAAATTAATAGCTCAATTTCTTTAGCAAAAAACCACTTTTTATAAGTTACTACTACCGAAATAATGCAAGAGATGTTTGTTCTGGGTGGGTCCAATATCTATTGTACAACCAAATGGAATCAGCCACCACTGCATACCCATCTTGATTCCGATTCCAACTAAAATAGGCATGAGTTCTGTTCTTTATATCAAGAATGCCATGCCCAAAACTGGCTTCACGGTATGCTGAATAGCTTGGCTGGGGCTCTGTCATACTGCACCATTGAAGGACAATTATTATACTGAGATGTTAACTATTGCACTTTATTTTAAAAAGGCTAAAAACTTAAAACAAAATTATTTCTAGCTAATATACGTACGCAGTAGCCAGTCCTTCTATATTTCCTCCATCTCCAATCGTTATGTAAACTGGAGCAGATTGGTCATTGATGGGGTTGTGCAACCCATTTACAATACTATATGCAATATTTGATACCCGTTTCTGCAACAAATATTATATGCAATAGATGAGTTGCTATAAAATATCTGTAGATCATAGATACCATTCAACTTCATCCAAAATATTCATATAGTAGCTAATATCTCAGACCTAAATTAAGAGAAAAAAATCATGAAACAATATAAAGAATAAAAGACACCACTATTAATGCACAGAGATTCTGTAGATGCAGTGAACAGACATCCTTGGGATATAACAATTGCAATGTAAGGACACAGAAATTGAGAACTCACAGATCGTTCATAAGCGTGAACGTGACCAGCAAATACAACATCGACTTTATATTCCACAAACCATTTCTCGTACAATACTCTAACGGTCTCCCCTTCCATATAGTGATTCACATAACTATTATACATTGGACTATGCATTAGGACTATCAGCCATGGCGTCTCTGTCCTGTTCACCTTGGGCAGTTCCTTTACAAGCCATTTGTATTGAGGCGTGTATTTACCTTGAAAAGAAAATGAAAACTTGTATCTTCACAAATCAACATAAATACTTATGCATACATGAAAGTTTCTTTGATATTCAGTTATGCAAGTTTTGAAAGCAAAAAATATTACCAAAAGCTGAGTAAGAAGATAAAACAATGATGTATGTTGAAGCTCTCTTTATAGAGTACCACAACGGAGATGTGCTATTTGATGCTGTGTACGGTAAATGATAACGACAAGTGTAAGGCTTGAATGGTCTGGTTTCACCCTGCAGTAAAACACTGTAGCTTTAAATCAAACCAGAATGGCCTTTGCATAAAGACCAAACAAAAAATCTACCACAAAATAAATGAGAGAGTGAGTGTATGTATCATAAAAAATAACCCTTCTTGGAAAATGAAGCAATTCAAATAACAGGTCAAGGAAGGTTTAATTTAAACACAACTTAGTCAAGTAATGAAGTATGTAACACATACAAGTTCTGGAGCAAAATCAATTTCATGATTTCCTGCAGTCCAAATCCAAGGCTGATAAGCTGCAATTCTCTCAGTAAATCTTCCCCAGGTATCCCACTTGGTGTTGTCATGATATGGAAAATCATCTGCATAAGAGAGATCCCCCACATACAATATTGTTTGCCCTTTCACAGGATTTTTTTCATAATGGGTAAGCGTTGTGTTGGAATTGTAAGTTTGGCCCAGATCCCCTGCTCCATAATGGTATGGTTGAGAAAGCAAGTCCTATTTGTCTAAAGAATTAAGGGCCTACTTTTACTTTGAAATCTGATATTCTATTTTTCTTGTTACACTACCTTGTTATTTTATTTTCATTTGTTGATCTTGATAGTTGTCTCCATTTTAAGTTTTAGTCCTTGTACAAGAAAATTTAAGTTTAAGTCCTTATATATATGCATAAAACTTAAGTTTTGGTCATCATTGCTAATACAATAATAAAAAAAAAAAACTTCTGGAAGCATAAAACCCCAACAGAAACTTTATCCTGTGATAAACTGCCACAAAAAAACTATTTAGGGACTAAAACTTATGAAAACACTATAGGGATAAGGTGAATAGTTTAACATTTTCATTTTACATTTTACTTCCAAAGATTTGTGCAAGAGAAAAGTGAAAACAATATTTAGAATTTCCTATACAAATCTTTAAAAACAGGCCCAATTAAAGACCATGCACCAAAGGTTTCTCCAGGCAATTAGCCATGCATACATAAACAAACTAACAAAATTCAAAGGCACAACAAATTAAGTTAATTAAGCATATAATAGAAGAGGAAGTGTTAATCACCAATTAGACCAAATGTATAGGGAACATTGGGGCCAACAGGAGGAGGAGTTTTGAACCAGAATTGTCGAGTGGTATTCCCTATTCCAACCTCATAGTAATATTTGGTGTCAAACTGTATATATTTGCAATGAGAAGGGGTAGGTGTTAATTGCTATTAAGTGAAAAAAAGAAAAAAGAAAAAAGAAAAAGTCAGAGCGAGACAAGGACAAGTGCGACACGAACCTCCAAATTGTGAATAGTGCAGTGATGAATGTAACCAGAGGTGTAATTGAAGTATTTGTAAGCAAGGTAAAAACCATGAGCTTTCAATTCGAATTCACTGTTCTCGGCCCAGTATTTGACAGTGCTTGAACCGGGTTCATGTGGGGTAATCCAAGAGATGATCACACCCTTCCCCACGTGATCGCCCTGTGTTATATGCACCTTTCCAAATCCACATCCTCAACACAAATCAGCATAACAAAGATAGGCACTCAAGTCAATGAGTTACAATCTCCCATGAAAAAAAAAAAAGACACGCTTACCTGTTGGGGAGCGTTGTAACCAGGAGGCACACGGAATACGTCACTGTCTATTGGCATATCTACCGACAAAGAATCATCTCTGACAAAAGTAGTGGTCTTTTCATCCATGAAGAAAAATAACTCCCCAGTGATAATAAATAAAACCCAGGCAAGAAGTAGAAAAACAATAATAACCCCTCTACGCCAATTCAATCCCATCTCTTCTCTGTTCTTGATTCGAATCCCAGTTACTACTACATAGACATTATCACATGCAGAAGATTAATTTGTTAGCATAACACACTCAAGAGTGAAGAATACAGAACAGATGATAGGAGATGCTAATACCGACCGTCGGTCAACTATGATATCAATTCTTGAAGTCGTTTAAAATGTTATAATTATAAATAAATACATTTGATGTCATAAATATATAAAACAGTTTCGGTATATATTTACTAAAAAGAAAAAAAAAAAGAGTTAGAAACGGATAATTTAGAATTATTCATAATTATTGTTTGTATCTTTCTCTTACTATGCGACAGTTACAATAAGTACTTGCATATCTCTCTTTTTTTTTTTCTTTCAGAATAATATGAATTACATACTTGACACAAATTACTAATGTAATAATAAAAATATCTTATTGCATTCACTTAAACTCATATAAAGTTTCAATTCTATTTTATGCATACTTAATAAAAATATCATTTAAATAATTTACATACAATATTAATAATATAATTAAAATGATACATAGCAATAACTCATACAAGTGAGGTGAAGTACAAATGAAGAGTATAAACTCACCTCACTTCATTGCTTTGATAATAGACACAGTGAACAAATCTGTGGTCACAGAGGTATTCGTCTTACTTAGTCTCCACTATAGTAAAGAAAATTCGATTTGGCAGGTATTCAGGTTGAGATTTTTTCCAATATACAAATAGCAAGACTGAATGACTAGACTAGTTTGACGTACATCAAACTCAAATCCGACATAGTACAAATAATAATTAGATTATGAAAGTGACCTCACATGTTAAAAAAATTCCGTTAACCCATTTCTTAAAAATAATTTAAGTGTCGTAGTAATTTTATATTAGAATATTTAAGTGAAGAATAATCCTCACCTTCAAGCTAATTTTTAATTTTTAGGATTGAGTTAGATCTCTTACATTATACATTCTAAAAACTATTTAACCTATTAAAATGAGTTAAACTATTTGATTCAACGAGGCTAGAGAGTAGAGAGACGTTTTCACACAAAATATCATTGCTACTCTATCACCACTATTGAAAGTACTGTATTCCTCACCTTTAAACGATTTGATTGTGTTCTCCTGTTGATGTTGTCTTCCTTTCGTTCCGCCTACTGTCCAATTAATAAATGGGAAGATGAGCGAGTGCTTTAGGGAAAAAACTGGACAAGTAGAAATGGTATGAAGTTGGGTATAGAAAAGTAGAAGACATTGTAGAGAATATGAAAACTGAAAAGTATGCAACCGCAAAGGAATACAAAAGAAAAATAAAGTGTTTCGTTTCATGTTAGATTTTTCAGAATCACATTGAAACACAAATTAATGCATGTAATTTTAGGTAAATTAATTTTTTTTTTAACGGGAATTATTTAGATAAAAAAGTTTATACTAAATGTTAAAACACTTAAATAGAAATAGAATCACTTTATTTCCTAGATAAATCAGAGGTTAAGACAAAAAAATAATCAAATCAATTTTAGAAAATTAATTTAATTTAAAAATAATTTTGTCAAGTGCGTCCAAACACACACGAAGCCATCCACAAAAGATGATGAAAATTATAGAAAATGAAGAACTTCTTAACCTTTGTAACCGAGGGAACAGAGAATTGTGGTTGTTTATTCATAAAAGAAGAAGAAAAATAGGGAACATGAGTTTTTGACGGGGAAGATTTGTTTAAGGAAACAGCTTTTTCTTATGAAGGGGAGAGGGATGCGTGTACTTTGATAGGAATTAATTGGATTGTTTATTTAATGTTTAATTAAAAAGATAAATCATGATATATTTGAAGAGATCTATCAAAGGTGATTTTGTGATCCTGTGAGATTTTGGTAAATCTTGAAATTATATTTTTCTTTTTTCTTTTTTGACTGGAGACTAACTGCATAATTAATATAAGGTGAGAAAGACTATCAACCCCCTCCTCCCGGCCACTGTGTTGATTCTAGGAAAAAATAATTTTTCTTCCACAGTACCGATGCCTTCTTCATGAGTCATCAGTGTATAGAATTACATTCAGGAAACTTGAGCCGCCCTATCTATATATTGTACGTTATTATTTATAATGCATAACAGTTTCTTCATCTTGCATATAAATCTGATCAATGATTTGTGTGGAATCAAACATTCTCTGGGATTGATAGATGAATATTTTCTAGACAAAATTTAAATGCCAACAAAGTGAATCAATGATTAGAGTAAAATATTTGAATTAACCGTGCCTGTTAGAGTATAGAGTTTAAACACGTGAAATTATTTCGTTTACCGGGGTTAACAAATCTAGTTAAGAATTACATATATGATTGTGTTTGGCTTCTTAGACTAATTATTTTTAATATGTAAAGTAATCCTCAATTTTAATATTATTATAAATTTATATTCACCATAGTGGCTTATCAATTATGCTATCCTTACGGGTGTAATTTTAACTACTAAATATTTTTTTTATAAGAAGTAGATATCAAAATTCTTTACCTTTTTTTTTTGAAAAATTAAATAATTGTCATTCTCTCGTTTATAGGATTTTTCAATTATAGAAAATTTTATTATTTTTTCTTATTTTTATTGTTTGAAATAAAAATAAGTTTTAGTTTTATGTGTAAAATTAGTGAATTTTTTTATAGAAGTCAATAACTGTTAAATAATTATATTAGAAGTTAGATATTTAAATAATTACGAAAAATAACCTAAGTAAATCAATTGAAGCAAAATTATTTTAGCTGGATAAGTGATTTTAAGTTTGAATTTATAATAATCTTGACCGATTCAAATTGTCTCTTATAAGATATCCTATATCTTTATTAAAAAAAATTGTAAAGTTAAAAAATAAAAAATAATCCCCATTATTGGATTTTTGGATTCATCCCTCCCTGCCTATCAAAGTGTGAATTGAATCTTCTTAAATTTCTTACCATGGAGATTCAAAAAGATTTTAGATGATTTAGTGTACTTTTGTGTGTGCAGGTGAAAAGTGAAAAAGAAGGTTCAAAATTTCAAATTCACTTGCTCTTCAATAGGCTATAAGCAAGATTTTATTTTAAATGAAAGTTATTATTATATATATGTCAAGAATATGGTGAAGTAGTGGCAAAAATAGACAAATGGATTAGGTTGACTAGTTTAAGATCGATTTGTTAGCATTTTTAATAAAAATAACCAAATTGTCTTTAGAGCCATGATGTTTAAATTGACATCTCATCAATATAGTATTTATAAATCTGTTCAACCACCAAGCAAGTTCTACGTGTTAGTAGCTGCACTATCACTTTTCATTTTAAAATAAAACACAACTTGTGTTTTGCTTTTCTGGCACGAGCTTTGCTCGGGATACTATTTTAGTATTTTAAATATCCTATCTAACACTTTTGATTTTTTTCTATTTCTCTTCTTATTCCTTACATTACTTATTATATTTATGTATGTTCTTTTCTTTTACTAGGTGCGTTGAATAATATTTTAGGTATTAAAATATTTTTTTATATCCCTATATGTAAAATAAAGAGTAATTTATGATATTTCAACACTCTTTTATTTTAAACATTTCAATAACCTCTTATTTTTCTCCACTCCCCTATTCCTATTATATGATATTATTTATCATATTATATTTTTTTTTCTTTTTTTTTCTCACTCTCTCGTGATGTATAACATTTGGGATTTCCAAGTATATTTTCTTACTCGGCATCTAGTCTGCATAACTTGTGGTTAAATGACCGGTTCGTGGTCTAAAAATAAAAACTAACAATTTTAAGAAAAAGTGTAAAATTAACTAAAAAGAAAAATGAACTAAAAAAAATTAAATTACAATAAACATTAGGTAATGTGATGGCACGTAAGACCAAATATTAAAATTCTCAGTAAAATAAATAAATTATTAATACTTGGACTACGAGTATGCAAACGAGGCCGAAAATTAAAACTCATGTTTTAAATGACCTCATTTTATAGGATTTGCAGCCCAAGCTAGCAGATCGTAAGCTAAACAGATCATCCATGCATGGACCATGATCCATAACACATATACCTACACTAGTATATTATAAATAAGGAAATGATTAATTTGTTTTTTTTATATAAATATCAATGGTTTTGCTTGTTAGTACATATTAAAATTAAATTTCACATTGATAAATAGATTATTAAAAAGGAAGAGAATATGGACTGAGTCATGTATTATATATATCAAGTCCAAAATTTGTTATTAGACGGAAGCTTGTTTGACTATGAAGAAATAAAGCAATTCGTTCCGTCATCATTTGATAGCCTGATGTGTGTGGCGCTTCCATTTGTTAGCCACAAAATTCAGGATTAAAGCTTCGGCTGCCCGCGTTTGCCAATTTGTTAATTAATATGTTACAGGCCTCGCAAAGCAATAAACAAAACAGACTCTGATCGAAATGCCTTATAGTCTGCCAACATATATATATATATATATATATATATATATATATATATATATATATATATATATAATGCAAATCGGTGTAACATTATTTCTTCTCACGAACAATTCGAGTTCTAAACTTATAAGCCACCCTTCAATTGATGGAGACTCCTCCCAGCAATCTAGATCACAAGGCAACTAACATTTGTTTGATTACTTGAATTGATACTAATTATTATGTACAGAGTTAATGATATGATCGAGTATGCATTTTTTATTTTTGAAATTAACAGGATCAAGAGACCGTTGCGTGGATCTGCATGGTAGGATTGCTGACAAGCGAACAACGGGAGCCTTTATCATAGGTTATGTTATGAAATTGATATCGTTGGCGCTCACACCCCGCAGTACAACCAAAAGTTGTGCAGGTTTTTTTGACAAGTAGAGCAACCGATGGCGCATATGCACGGTGACACAAGTACAAGAGTTCAAATCCTTCATTCCAGTCCTTCCGGTGTCTCCGTGTCCTACGCTCAGCTCTCAACCTTCTTCCTAAGCCAAGCCAACATCATGGACCCACTTCAAAATCCCCGCAGGTTCCGTCCCCGTGTTCAGCGCCATCACCCTCATCCTCGTACCCGTCTACGAGAAATTCATTGTCCCCTTCCTCCGCAACATCACCGGCCATCACCGCGGCATCACGTCGTTGCAACGAATGGGCGTAGGGCTATTCGTCTCGATCTTCGCCATGGCCTCGGCGGCGTTGGTGGAAAAGAAAAGACGCGACCACAATAACTCATTTAATAAAGTGATTTTATTTGAAGCGCAGTATAATAATAATTATCATCCTTACTTGAGTGATAAATGTGAGTAAAGAAATCTCACATTTAGTACAGACGGTCTAATTCGACAATATATAAGTATGGAGGTTCCATATATATATAATGCTCAAAGAATTTGGATTAAGTATCATTTCAAATTCATTTATTATGTATTTGTTCGTCACTCAATAATATAGATCTCTTCGGTGATGAAAATCTTCTGATACTTTAATCTCACTGTAATTTCTAACAATCCTTTTTTAAATAACTTAATTAAGATATTATTAATTCAAATAATAATTTTAGCGTTAAATAAACAACTATTTTCAACTTTTTCCTTTGGGGGATAGATAAATACAATTTTATTTTCTCAGCTGCTAGTACTAAGTGAACAAAGTATCTAATTAATTAATTTATTGTGTTTGGTCAAAAGAAATATATTATTGGTATGAAAATATATTTGATCAAATCGACAAAGACATAAAGTAAAGAGGTGCGTTTGCTTCATCAGAAAAGGAAAAGCATCGACGGAAAAATGATAGAGTCAATAAAGTAGACTTTCAAGAAAGGGATTTAACTCGATATATATGATCATGGATATCCTAATGATTCGTACCCTATATATTGATGCCTGGGGATCTTCTAGTTAAATATATATATGTCATACCTGTACTTAAATTATGCCTATAACTTTGTCAATTTGCCCATGTCTTCACAAGAATTAACGATGATATGCTGTTGGCTTGTAGCCTCAAGGAATTATCTTCTAAACCCATTATGCATAATTCCTTGCCTTTAGCTGCTTGTCACGTTTTTATGTCTTATTATATGCATGCTATCGACATAATAGAGACGATGTAGAGTAGGGCTACTGTGCCAACATGCATCAAGCTGACACGATCGATATAATCTTAACTTAATCATCTATTTATGAACTTAATAATAACACGTCAATGATAAATTTGAATTATATAACATGCTACAAATTAAATCAATCACGCATGCACGGTCGGCCATTGCTAGTGGTTTTAGTTATTTGTGCTTGGGATTATGCCAGCATGCACCTCACTAACAAATCGTTGTTTATAAACTTGTGCAATGATGAGAAGTTGAATATACTGATTAAACCCGACCGAAATGATGATTCCCGTTTGAGGGTGACTATTGTGGCTTATCAAAATCTTCATGCTTAGCCAGTTTTGAAACAAGGTGATCGAGAGGAGAAAATTATATATGTAGGTCACTCTTACCTTTCCGTCTATGTCATGATGATCTCTAGCATTACCTTCGAGACAAGTGACCATAGAGCTTAAATTAAAAATCTCGTTTAGTAAATCAAACCATTAATTAACATATAAAAGCATATGGGATTTCAGTCTTTAAAGCCCGCTTTTACGTGACATCCATCATTGTAATGATTCCCATAGAAAACCCTCATTCTAAAAGTCCTAGAAAGAAAGCATGTGAATTAACCAAAAAAAAAAAAGAAAAAAAGATGAAAGCCCCTTCGTACACACACAAGCTTCCTGACACAAAGTAGTAATAATGTATAACTGGGTATTATTTTCTTCTTTTTCCTCCTTTTTCCCTTTTTCTCTCCCAGAAAATGGTGCCCCAGCTTGAAGTCATGGTTTTGTTGATCAGACATTCTCCGTAGATGAAGGGAGAAGTGGCTGAGTGAGTGATGTTTTGGCATGGCTTGAGGACCTGATGCCACTGTGCTCTGGGGTGGACGTAATAGCAGCATGTTCCTTTGCAAACTTTCTCTCTTCGCTTTTACCCCACAAGACAAAGTACAGTCCCACAACGATCAACACTGCTCCTATGATCCTATAATAACATCACAAATTTGACCCACATAGCCATTATCAATCAAATTCTGGAAGGGACTTTTCTTTTTTTGTAATAAAGTATAGTGTGCCTAAAGAGAAAAACATCAAAGGAGGCACGGCACCTTCCATTCAACATCCTATGAAAGAAATTTATAACTTTTTTAACCCTCTAGCTAGAACGCGGAATCATTAAAATTAAAAGTTGTTCCTTTGGATTTCTTAGCCTTTTCTAAGTTGAGTCAGTTCATTCTCAACCGTGCCATAGATCTAGCTTACTTGTTGTTTAGTGGGTTTCATTTAATTATCGTTTTCCAAGTGCCAGTGTGATATTCTAAATATTTATTTTTATCTGTAAATTATTTGTGTAAGTACGTATTTTGGAAATACACTTTTAAATAAATAATTTTTTTATCACATTTTAACGTTCATAAAATATTTTTTATTAAATTTCTATGAAAATATTTAAATGATGAAAGCTTTTGAGCAAAGAAAAAATATTAATTACTTTATTTTTTTTTTCATTCTTTTCACACCTTTTCTTTTGTGTTATGATTCTCTTTACTTTTCTTTTTTTATTATATCTCTACTAACGTTTATTATTATTTTTATCTGTTTTATATCTCTCTTATTCTTAATTAATCTAATATACGCTCCCTCTTTAACATGTGAAATGAACAATTTTCTTGAACTATTTTATATAAATGATTTAAAAGTTAAAAGAAAAAAAAAGCAAATGATAAGAACACGAAGGAGAATATTAAAAAAAGAAAATGAAAAGGATAAGGAAGGTAGGACGAACCCTCCCAAGTAGAACTCTTCGCCTAAAGCAATGGAAGCCATAATAGCGACAACAAGAGTTTGAACAGGCTGATACACGGCAACGAACACAGGGCCACCTCTGTCAATGCACCATATCTGTACAGCGAAGGCTATTCCAGATGCCACCACTCCCTGCAATGTATATTCAAATTATTATTATTATTATAACATTAAAATACTAGCTAATACACACGCGCGCACCCACCTTTATATCTCCAGAATTATATTATTGCATGAGTACTTTCGGATAATACATATCATTAATCATTTCGCAACTCAAACGCATACAGACAACGATAGAGAGAAATTCTTTTTATTATAAAGCGATCGACCAACTTTAATTTGTTCCGTTTCTATGAAATTAGGCTGGGCCTATATATATGGAGAGACTTTTGCATATTGATAATTCATTAATTACGCGCTTTTGATTTTTAAGCTAAAGTTAATATAGAAATATTAATAATTTTATATACTCTTAAATTGAAGAAAATTTTCAGCTAGTCACAATTTTTGTTTTTTCAATTTATCTTCTTTAAAAGTAAAAAAGAGAGGGTAGGTTGAAATGAAAGTAGTATATAGATAGTAGTAACTGACCGCATATAAAATAGTGAAAACTTCTCCACCAGATTGGAAAATCCAAGCCTGGGCATCCCTTTCAACGATGAGAGCGATGACAAGGAATTGGATGAGTCCAAAGAAACATGTATAGGAAGTGACGGAGAGACGAGCTGGGTACTTCTTGAGTACAGGTGCTTGGAGCACAAGCCAAGCAGACCAGGACAAGCAATGCCCTATGAGGTAGAGGCACCCAAGGGTCCAGTTTTTCCCCTTTGCATCTCCCAGTGAGAGTGTTCCAAAGTCAACTACTGCTGGTCTCTCACTGTGTAGAGGTGGAGTTGGGCTATATATTGTTGGACCCTTGTATAGTGTAATCACCGTTGCCCCAGCCACACAGAATATCGTTCCCGCCACCTTCGATATCCCATCCTTTCGGTTCAGCCGCACTTGCTCGATCCTGAAATTCAATTTTTATTATATCATCACGTGACTTAGACATGCATGTACATAAGTTCTGTGCATGCACAACAGTTAATTAATAATTATGGGCTAGCTTGCCTGAGTATGACTGCCATGAGAAATGTAATGGCTGGGACAGAGTTCTGGATGGCTGATGCAAAGGTAGGGGATGTGTTGTCCAAGCCAAGCAAGTAGAAACCTTGGTTCGCTGTAATCCTGTGTAATGCAAAATATTAGTCAATAGTCGCAGCTTAATTTTGATATACGGTGGTGCTCAATATTCCTTCTACTTTTTTTTTTCTTCTTTTTCTTGAAAACAAAAACACTGATATTTTTTGCTCTTTTTCTTTCCAATCACCTAAACCTAATTAATTGGACGTGATGTAAAAAAATTAACATACCCGACAAGAGCCAGAAGAAAGAACTGTAAGAGGAAGTTTAATGTAATGGCAGGTCTCTCCTTCCTGGAGAAAAGAAAAAATATTAAACAATGCAAAACAAAGTGCTGATTGAAGAAGATTAGATTGTAACTGATTAGTTAATTGGGATTAATTAAATGATTAGTTATGTTTGCACTAATTACTTTTCCAAGAAGTAGGCAAAAGGAACGAGCAAGAGAAAAGCGATAATGTTGCGGTAGACTGGGAAAACAAGTTTGCTAATGCCCATGTTAAGGGCAGCTCTTGAGACAACATGGAAGCCGGCATAGCCAAACTGCAGGGCCAACATGGCCGCATGCAGCTGAAACCTTTCGGGGATGGAGCACCACATTCTGGAAGAAGAGGCTGAGGCTGAGGCTGAGTCAGCCATTGAAGAAAGATAGTTAAAAAGGAACTACTATTAAGTAACCAAAGAATTGAGTCCTAGCTAGGTGCTAGTAAAAGAAAGGAGGGAGGAAAGTGGTGAGGAGGAGATGCAAGAGTTTAGGATATAAATATAGTGAAGGAATGCAGTAGGGTATGACCCACAGTCACCCTAAAAAGGCGTTATGTCAACTGTTGGTACCCTTCAAATGTTTCTGCTTGTCTCCCACATTCTTTGCTCTATTCCACCCTCCTTCGCTGACAAGACAACCACCAATTAAACTTCAATTTCAATAAAAGAAAAATAAACAGGTCCGGTATGTGTTTGAGCTACTCAGAAATTATGAGAGTGAGAGAAATTTACGTACTATCTACTATCTATTATGAGAGGTGTGTAAATTATAAAAACAACCTGTCTTGATTTTTTACATGTGTTTAAAATTTGGGTGTTTTTTTTTATCATTTTCCTCCCATTTCTTTTTCTTTTCCCCTAACTCTTTCTCTTCTTTTTCAATTTTGTTTCTTTTACATTCTTTTCCTTCTTAGCTTTTTACTTCTTTGATTTTTTAAGTTTGTTTGTTTTTTCTTTTCTGTTCTCTTTTTATTTTTACCTTCTTTCTTTTGTTTTTTTCATTCTTTTTATTTTTTTAAGATTTTTTTCTTCTTTCTATTTACATTTATATGACTATAAGTGTTATAGTACTTTGTTTCTTAATAAAAAAATCTCATTATTTGTAAATATTTATGGTTTTTTCTTTAATTTTTGTTTTTACAATTCTTTTCCTTGTATTTACATTTATACAACTGTAAGTATTATATTGCTTTGTTTCTTAACAAGGAAAATAAAAAATCTCTCTCATTATTTGTAAATATAATATGTTGAGTTTTCTCATAAGTTTTATTATTTATTTTTAAACATAAGCCGTTTTAATATATATATATATATATATATAGTTATTTTGTTAATGAAAAAAATTAACACCAACAATGTTACTAGATGCCAAGTAAAACTCTAAAGAGAGAAATAAAGAAAAATAAAGATATCATATAATTTATTATGTAACAAAAAAGAGAGATAGAAAGAAATGAGAAATATTGATGTGTTTTTTAACATAAATGAATATTCAAGTATTATTACTCTTTGTTAATATTTTAAAAGATAACATTTCTGTTTAATTTCTTTATAAAATTAGTTAATCAAAAACGGATTATTTTTCTTAAACTTGATTTTGTTGACTTGATCTTTTAAATTTATGCATAATTAAATTGGTTCGTGATCGACTTAAAGATGAATCGTAATTCTTATTTGATGTGATTATGGACAAGAAGAACAAGAGAAATTACTATGTAACTAGCATGGTTCGGCTTTGACACCATGCCAATAATGATGATTGTTGGAGCCGCCATTGATAGATAGCGCGCACGAGTGGAGCGGTGGATGCCCCATGCGTTCTCATCACCATGAAAGCCTAAACCCCACCACACTCCCTCACCCTGCAGCCCTCTACCCCCTTTTCTCCTATTCTATAATAAGTCATGACGGACTCTGTATTATATTTTATTATTCTACGATGACCAGTCCCTAGAGTATACTATAGTTTTGTGCTAGCTTCTTTTTTTCTAGTACTCGCATTATATAATTCACGAAGCCGTACCATATGTATAATATATGCAGAAATATTTTGCAGCTACTACCTCCACTATAATCAAATGGAAGTTAATGAAGTGTTCCCACTTCCCACCCCAAAAGTTAGCATAATATGCGGATTGGTTGCTGAAATGATCCCCTTCGCTTTTAAGTTTTAACAGACATAATGCCGCCCATCCTACTACTTTTTAAATCAGACCATTCTTCCGAAATTTAAAAGGGGAAATTAATCATGGGATATATAATATGTTTTTAATTTATTTGAAATTTAAGCTTGAGTTGATGAATAAACATGAAAGAATTAATGAAGAGAGTCTAAGATAATTAGTTGAACAGGATGTAAATATTATAAACTTGATATCATGTTCAATTTTTATATAAAAAAATCGAAGAATTGTGGAGTCTCGTTTGACCACCTAATGCCATGGATGTGATCTTTTGAAGCATAAAATAAAGATTTAATCATTAATTGCAAATGTATCTGACAGCCATGCTATACTAGTAATTGCATTATATGACAAAAGCTGGGGGTGGAGCAAATTGACATGCACTGGGTCTGACCCGGCCTGCATGGACCGGTCGGATACCACCCTGACCAAGCCAGTTGGGGTCTTAATTGCGTTTCCACAAACTTCCTTCCCTTTTGGCTCGCATAAGTACACACCTGACAGCTAAACTTCAGATTTTCTCTGCCCGAGAGAATGCGTCCATTCCTTTCACGACTCTTTGCTTCTTCAATTCTCTGCTGGACTCTATATATGGAGACCCCTAGAGTCTAGAGGCATTTCAATATAATATTAGCCCATCTTCTTACAATTTAAGTATGAATCACCCTTGATATTTATTTTGGTGATATATTCTGTTCTGTCCAAAAATACTATTTCTTCTGTTATTATATACAAAACTCAATTATATAATTGACTAAGATTAAAACAATGGTTAATTTAATTAATAGTAATAAATTTATCTTAAACTTATAATTTTTTTTAAATTATCATTATCATTAGTATATTTTTTTCTAATTGTTTATCAAATCATTTTTTTTGAAATATTTTTAATCTACAAATAATTAATATAAATAATCTTCGGAAGTGATACTTAGAAAAATTTTATGGAATCAAGGGTGATGTAGAGTATGTGTAATTTGCAAGGACGACTCACATGCACCGCGCGGGCACACAAAAGGTGTAACTTGAAGGATTGATTTTTAAAGAATGACGCCAACACTGCATGTGCACTGAGTACAAGTGGCAAATTAGAAGCAAACAGTTGTGGTCCAAATCCTTTATGCACGATAGTTCGGTGCCACCATAGACTAATCCTTGCAAAGTGGCATTGCACTATATAGTATCGCAAATGTTTGTTCTTTTTTCTTTTTAATTATGAATGAACGCAAAGAGAAGGGTTGAATTAACCATATTATCGTAGGATTAACTTTTAAATTAGGAATATGGCTGCTAATTAATTCAGTGCCACAAAGGCAAGCAATTAATATGGCTGCTAAGTAAACAACGGATACATTGGGATGTTTTTTGAGCTTGCTTCGAAGTGCTTGGGAGGAGAACTATCTCAATTAATATGGTTATTATAACATTTAAAATATCAATAATGCATTAAAGAAGAGACTGTCATGAAATAACATGTGGCTTAAAGAAGGAACCATGAAATGATATGGGGCAGAGATATGGGTAGAAGAGCACCTACTATACAAAGAGAATCTGTAACCCTCTCCTCAAGTTCACGATTAGGCATTGTTAAGCTAAATGTTTGCAGAGCTTTTCAGCTTCTTCGTGCACTTCAATATGTGAATATATTATACAATTGTTAACCCTTTCATTGAATTATATCATTTCATTATATATGTATATAGAAGAAAAATTAAATTATATTCGTGTAATTTAGATAATTATTACATAATTTTATAATTTTTATTAAATATTATTTTCTTAAAATTTATATTGGATTGAAAATTTCTTTTTCATGAATCACATATCTAAAATTTCATATTAATCCAAAATCATTTATTACTTTTTATATAAATTAAAATCAACTTAATATAAATATTTAATATGAATTATTTGATTATCTTTTTATTGTTGACTAATTTTGATGAAATTAAATGATTAAATCAATAAAAATTATATTTTATATTAAATTATAAACATAGTGTGATAATTATTAAAATTATATAAATATAATTTTATCTCTCATTTATATATATATATATATATATATATATATATATATATAATTTAAAAAAAATCATACTATGAATGTAGTATAATGGTGGTTAGGCTACTATATATATCCTCACTGTATAGTGGGGTTTGAGACGTCTCTTTTTCGAGGAAGCAACAATCATTCGACTTCTCCTAAGGATAAGGGGCAATTAAAGCAAGTTGATCATGAATAAAATTGAAATGAATTTTTTTTTATATAAATTGATGCCAAAAACAATTTTTTTTTAATCAGCAAAAGAATAAAAATAATATTAAACATAGGACACAAATGGGTACCCAAAACCAATTACATGGTTAACAGTATTCTCAAATGCTTAGTGGAACCCAAGGTTACACCCTATTAACATAAGATATATATGTTAATAATGAATAACCACATACCATCAGGAATAATTAAAGAGCAATATACTAGTAAAAAATAACTCAACTTCATCTTGAAACCAAAGGCAATATCTCACTATTCCAATCAAATCCATCTCGAGGGATCTGATCATGAGTGATTAAACCGGTGAAACTATTAATAGGGAAATTATTTTTCGAATTTATCAAATGGAGATAAATTTTAAATTAATATCCATAAATGAATGAGTAAGTTGTAAGATATTTAAGACTTCTAAAACTAAAATTATAAATTAATTCACAATTTTTGTTTTATTTTTTTTATTGAAATCGTAAAAAATAAATGATTTTTGATTTTTTTAATTACGATTATAAAGTCATAAATATTTTAATTTTTTAAAATAATATTTAAAAGTGGTAAACATATTTATGACTTTAAAGTCATACTTTTTTTAAAAAAATAATTATTAATAAATTTAAATTAGTTTTAATTTTTAATTTGTAGTTCAATGTTTTTAATATTTTTGTTACTAATATTAACACATAATATTAACTTAAATTTATCAAATAACATTAAATTGTCAAAAATTTAATACTATTTGATAAATTTTATCTTAACGTTATTTATTAATGTTAGTAACAAAAACATTAAAAATATTGAACTATAAATTAAAAACTAAAAATAATTTAAATTCATTTATAATTATTTTTTTAGAAAAATATGACTTTAAAATTATAAATATTTTACAATTTCTAAATACTTTTTTAAAAAATTAAAATATTTAGAACTTCAAAGTTGTAATTAAAAAAAATCAAAAATCATTTATTTTTTTATGATTTCAGTGGAAAAAAAGAATAAAAATTATGAATTAGTTTACAACTTTGACTTTAGAAGTCAAAATTGTACCCTTTTTTGAGTATTAATTTGAAATTTATCTCCATTTATTAAATTCCAAAAAAATTATCCCTTTTAATAGTTTCACATATTAAACTAGCAAAGGAAGATATGCTTTGATATAAAAGAATCAAAATGTGAAATATTTATAACTAATTATTGTTCAATAATAAAGTAAAAAGTAGGATTAATGTTCCTAACGAGAAATGTAATTCAATAACCAACTTGCACGATTAACGATTATTTGAACCAATCACAGTGTTCTAGTACTCAAGAATTAATTTTAACTAATTAACGACAATGAACTATTTCTTAAAACTTCAAGGTTTTGAAGTAACTAGATGAAAAATCTATACATGAAAATGACTAGGGATCAAATTCCCTTCATATATGTACTTAACTCTAATCCAATACAGACACGTATTGAAAATTGAAGTTTGAAATAACAAGGAAAGACTAAGCTCAATTTCTTGAATATAGAAACCCCTTTGAGCAAACCTAGGGTTTTATTCCCTTAGGTAATATGAAGTCCAATCAAACATAAATATTAAACTCAATAGTTTATCATAGCACACATAATAAAGAAACTTTATTCCCAAAGCAAAAAAATTGTGCAAATCCTTCATAGATTTGATTTCGCTCGTCAATTTTTCGATCATGAATGGAACCCAAACTCAATTTAATTATAAGGACCAATCAATTAATGTATTGATACTCTAATTAGATTTTTTTTTTTTTTTTTTGTATTTTCTCGTTAAATCAGGCAACTCAACCCGGTCCGAGTATACCAGGATAGAATGTGAATCCAAGATAGAGCGAGTTAGCTAGAATTTCCTTCAAGATGGCAATTTTATGGCTTAGTATATCCCTCTGTTGGACCAACAGACCAACTACCCCTAATTAAAAATAAAATTAATATTTTGAACATACAAAATCTAAGAAATATTTTTTTATTAAAAAAATAAGCTCTCAGTTTCATCAAATCCTTGAATTACTAAAAACACATAATTTTTTGTTTCTATTCATCACCATTATTAATTTATTTCAATTGTTATCTCCTTGCTAAAAATGCACAAAGAAATTCATTACTAAGCAATTTTTCAATCACATCTTCTCCTTCCTTTCTTTCTTTATACTATCTAAAAGAATTATATATATATATATATATATATATATATATATATATATATATATATATATATATATATATCCATTTTATCAGTTTTTTTTAATAAATTTCTAACTTTCAATTTTTTTACTAAATTTCTAGCTTTCAATTTTTTATGATTAATTTTAGTCTTTGAAACTTATCAAATAAACATAAAATTTTATTTAAAAATCTAAGAAAAAATATGTCCATACTTTAATTTCATATACTATAAATCTCTTCAATTTTTTTACCAAAATTTCATCACATTTTTTTTTAAATTTTAACTCATTTCATATTTACAAACCCTAAATGCTTATATAAAAAAGAAATTGAGGGTTTAAAACATGAGAAAATTGACTAGCGAATCAGATTTGCTTAATATTGAACATATAATTAAATAATCTAAAGGGATATAAAAATGTAATTGAAAAAGTAAATAATGAAAGTTGATTAAGGTTAACTTTGTTAGCAGATAAGCTAGTTTATGCTAACTTAATAATAAAAGAGATGCTGCATGCCGCCTATTAATTAATATACATTATTAGTACGTAATAATAATGCTATATGAAACACATAATATCCATTGACTGTAATATTGCACGGATATGTTGGTTGGTTTAAGAAGTTTTTACGACACAATGGTAAACAGCGATGATTAAAATGTTGAAAAAAGAGGGAATCGAAAATGGAATAAAATCAATTACTAGTTGAATTCATCCGAGGGACGCTATTCCTCCCCATGCCCGAACATATATGATGTTGAAAGGCGTGAGAGCTTTGACGCAACGAGAACCAAACTTGATGTGCTTTCCACGGTTGCATTCATTGCTTAGTTCCCACTGATTAGCATGTGCACTTTATTTTGGTCATATTGGTCACTTATGTTAAGTCATCTTCAATATGGGGGATTTTTATTTTTAAGTTGTTCTGATAGGGATTACTATCTCATTTGCATGCAAAGTTGGACTAGTCTTGGACTTTTTTAATTGGGGCACAAGACATGAATCAATCATGCATTATTCAGACCTTAGTGGTGCGTGGCAGGTCAAATACTTCAATGAAAATATTACCTTACCAAAGCAACGGTCCGCATTAGTTGTCATTGGAGTATTATTTGTAAAAATGAGCTAGCAATGCCAAATCCTCAAGATGTTTATTTTTTGGGGTAGATGCATAAAAGTAATATTGGCACAAACATTGAACCTTTGTAGGTGGATATATAATAGAGATTTGAAAGGGAATGCTCAGCAGAAGAGCCTAAAAGGAAACCTCAATTGTAATTTGTATCTAAGGTCCTGTGACAACCACATTAATCATAGAGATATTGGAGAAGTATGTTTACTTTACTGTATCATAGATTGAACATTTTTATCTATGTGAATTGATGGATATTTTTTATAGGTGCATAACCCACTCAGCAGGGAACGGCAAACGCAAAAAACTGTTAGCTTTGGAAATTCAAACAACCAAAGATAGTTGAAGGCTACGCAAGAACAGTAGAACTTGAAGTAAAAGAAATTTTTTCCATCAACAAAGATTAGAAATTTTGGATGGATCGATATACGGTTTGGAAAGAATATTCAATTCCCTTACACTTATTTCAGTTGGTGCAGTTGAAATGGGTGAGAAATAAGTGAGGGAGAAAAAATGTGAAAAAATAGATAAGTAAATTAAAGTTTTAACCATAGAGAAAATAAGAAAGGAGAAAAAAAATGATCTCGTACGTTTTTTATTTCTCTCCTATACAATTTAGAAATTCAAGAGTAAATCAAAGACTTGGTGTATATAATCGATAGTAAAAAAATGATAATTAATTAAAGACTTGATTATTTTAATTAAATAAAATATTGAAAGTTGTTTTATAAAAAAAATGATTTTTCTTCCTTCAAATCTACTCGAAATAGTGAAATACCCTAACTTTGGAAATATCCCTACTCTCCCTCAACGTGCTTTGGCTCATGTTTTTACAGCAGCAAGTTAAATTAATAAAACCCACGTGATTTTCTTTATTGTCTTTTTTTTTTCTTTTGGAGTTTTGCGCGAAAAGGTTAAGCCATCTTCATCCGGAAAACGGTGCTTTTCTCTTTTTTAGTCTTTCCCACTAACAACATTTATTAAAAAATATCCAGTTCATTTTTAATCAAAGGAATACTTCTATATATAAACAACGAAAGTTATAAGTAATTGAACCTTTATGAAAAAACATGACAAGTTAATGGGTAAGAAACGTCCCAACTAGATTTACAGCGAAACCTACAAATAGATGATGACTAATCTAATTGGAACACTCTACAAGATAGACCATAAACATGCTCTTAAGAAAAAATTATTAGTTATTATTTTTATTTATTTATTAAAAAAAATCGTACTATTAACGAAAAATAAAAAACATATACTCTGTGAATTTAGTTTCACATAATTTTTTCTTACAAGTGGATTGTGCATTTGATTAGATAGCGCCTCCACATAAAAACTTGCAATTAAGTTGCGTGTGTACTAAGCCCATAATCTAAAAAGAAATAAAAACATTGTGATGTGTTTTGGAGCAAATTATTTCCAACTACACCTTTTTGACCATACAATCTTTCGTGATGATTACGGCAGGAATTGAAATCATAGTGTTCGACTCTTCGCCTTCGGTGTCAATCTGGACAGAAAACCCTTTTCCTCCAAATCTCACCATTTCCCTGTCTAACTGTTTTTTACACCGGATACAGATAATGAGAGAAAGAGAGAGAGAGAAATTTAAACTGAGAGTGGAAATAGTAACATGTTTCAAATAAATAATGTATAGGATATAATAGAAAAGGTAAAATAAATAAATTAACTTTCAATTTGAGCATAAAAATCCATTGGAAGGAGGACACATTATCTCTTAATTTTCTTTATAGGCATCCCGTTTGAACTAGTAGATAACATGATCGAAGTAAAGTATCTTGACCCAAACTCTTACTCGAACCGCTCGAGTAATAGTGGGATACTTGCAAAGTTATTTTATTAGAGTTGTCAAAATTAATCTGGTTTAACTAGGAGAGAAAATGAGAGGGATTTTAATGAAAAAGAAATAAAGAGAGAAAGAGATAAATTTTGATTAGACATATTTAGTTGAAAAGAAGAAAGAGGAAAGATTTTTAAAAATGGAAGGAAGAAATAGCTATGTCTTTGTTTAGTGCACAAGGGAAAGAAAGTGGTTTTACTTTTGCTAACTTTATAAATAGAGACATTTTATTCATCAGTTGAAATGTTTTAAAATCTCCAAGAGAGCAAGAATTTGATAAAGAGAGATTTTGTTCCCTTTCCTTTTCTAATAAAAATTGAACCAAACAACAAAATTTAAATATTCCTTCGCTCTAGATCTCCTCTCCTTCATTTCCCTCCAGATACTATGTTAATCCTAACTTTTATCATCTTATTGCTGCGGATGACGTTGAAATGAGAACAATGGATTAAAAATACATCAATTTAAATATATACTAACTATTACCTTTTTAAAAACATGTCATTTCATATAATTGCATTTTTTTTCTTTCTTGTTATAGTCAAATAAAATGAAAGAATTCTTTTAATCATTTTATTTATTTCCCTGTACTTTTTCAAAACAATGAAAGAATAGAAAGCTTTTTTTCTTTATCTTCTCTTACTTCCTCTAGATCCAATGAATGTGTTAAGGAATTTCAACTCAAAAATAACTTTTAACACCTTGTTGCTGGACGTGTTGCAACTGACGATGTTGAAATGCGAACAGTGCATTTTTTTTTTAATGAACAGAGCATTAAAAATACATTAAATTGATGTTTTCAACGGTTTTTCTGGTAAAAAAACATTACTTAAAAACATAAGTTAATTAGTTTCAAATATTTATCTTCAGTAAAAAAAAAGGATTAATTCTTTAGCCGAAAAAATTAATTCTATACCAGAATTGGGTATAATACATGATACATCGTAAAAAATTATTATTATGGTCAATGTAAGTTTATCCATGTATCAATGCGTATATGCTTGCCTGTCAATGAATGTAACGTAAGCGAGCTTGTATATAAAAGAAAAGCCACCAACAGGATGCAAAATTAGCCTCATAAACTAGTGGTTTATGGCAATAATATATTAACACTTCATGGTTTCAAACACTTTATAAATTTTTTCTCTCTTTTCTTATAAGGTCAAGAATATTTTTTTATATAACAAACAATTTTAATCAACTTGGATATTTGATATAATTATACATAAAAAATTCCAACATGAGACCATTAAAATATTCACGACTCAATTGGGAGTTTTATCTTTTTCTTTTTATCATATCATATTACTTATTACACCTATAATTCTTTCTCTCTCTTTAATTACCTCTTTGGGAGTGTATTAGGGTTTGAGAGTGTAGTCGTCATTTTTTCCGTGATGAGAACTCTTATCTTCCATAAAGATGATATTTACTACTGATGCATGGAAAGAATGTCCTGAATGGGCAGGGCAGCGCGGGGTAGGGACCGTTGACAACATTGTCCTATAAGGATACATCCCCAAGTAAAACGGCTCATGATCCACTGCTCCTATGCTATGCGTCTCTCTCTTCGTTTATTAGGCTTGCCACTTTTGGAATCCACGTTCATGGGAGTGACAAATTAAAGTCCTCCAATTTCTATTCTCTTTAAATTAAGGTGGGAGAAGGGTCCCATGCAATGCAGCAAGGTCTACATGAAGTTGATCTTTTGCTTAATACTGATGAGAAGATGGTATTGGAATCTTTGAGAGGGGGAAAAGGTTGCTCCAAAAATCTTCAAAGCTGACAAAGAAGATTCCTAGTTGATTTGCACGATTGAATTACATCTATGTGGTGGGGTGACCAATCTTGTTTCCTAAGGCCTATCGCCAATCTTCTTGGCTCGGTGTAATTCACATATTCAAACTCCACTTGATGCAAATATGCGTTCGACACCAGATGCAACCTAAATTAAAGTCGTTAATGGCCTAGAACCAACTAAATGACTAATCTTGTCTGGCCAAACCCCCTCATGCAACTTCACGCAGTAAATAGCCTGTACGTCGCAGTTTAGGATACTAAATAAGTAAATAATCAACACGCAAAATCATGTCATATATACACGGAGTATATATATTGTTGTAATTTTATTGGAAAATGTCCAAGACAAAGTAAGACCTAAAGTAAAAATTTAGATAAATATTTTATGCTTTAAAGAAAAGAATAACATGTGACATCTTTTAACTAATATTTGTGGCATTTTTTTACTTTAAAAACTAATAATATATAACTTTTTGTTCGTGGATTTAAAGCTAGTCCATATTTTAGTTATTTTATCCTTAAGATAATCTTAAATTTTATTAGCACAAAATCTCATCAGCATTTACCTAGATTTTTTTAGTTCCAACAAATACTATATCATACGGAAATTATGCTAATATTAATAATTACTATGTCTACATAAATATTGTAATTAAGTCACATAAAAATTATCTGATTGTTTTCTTTTTATTATTTTTTTTTGTTAAACATTAGGATTTTGGTATCTTTTGAATTTTTATCCACTAAGTGTTCAAACTGGTAAATTTATAGTATTTTTATGGTATATTTTTGTAAAGAAACAATAGAAGACATTGAAGAAACTTGAAAAATTGGAGAGTATCGCTCAGCATGTCATCCTCACTCAACATGCGTGCCTCGGTTGCTCAACACGCCACACTCACCTAGTGCGAAAAGCCACTTGGGAAGCCAGATGTCACGTGCATGTGCGCTTAGCACGTAGCCACTTTGTTAGACTATTGCTAAGTGTACTAAATTGTCACAAGTAGTAAAATTAAAACAGAAGTCTAAGTGTCGTATTCACATGAACTTTGTTTGTACTTAGGTAAATAAGTATGTAATTTTTTCAAGCAATAAATAAATTGGTTTAAAAGGTGGTGAAAAGAATAGTAAAACAAATTGGTGTAGAATTAAATTAAAATAAACAAGAAGGTAAAACAAAAAAATAGGGAATTAATTAATTAAAACAGAAAAAGGAGAAAATTCAATCTTATTATAGAAGTTAAATTCAGAAGATGAGAATGTTGGGAACTTAGTCTACCAAAGTTATTCTTTGATATAATATTAATTAATTTTCTATATTTATAATTATTTCAATTTGCACATGCATCTACTTATATACTCTAACTAAGATCCCTCGAGTGAAAAAATTTAATTTATCTATTTTCTCTCTCAAATCCTTTTGTAAAGATAAAACAGTAAATTACATTAAGAATAAATATGTATAATATGCTAAACAAAATCAACTTATTCCTAGTTATGACTTTATTTAGATACTCCTTCCCAATTCTATTAGAAAATAATGTTTTCCAACGCTACCCCTAAAACGTAACATGCAAATGGGTGATCAAGCCATAAACAATAATACTAAGCACAAGAAAGGATAATACAAAAGGTAATAATATTAAATAGATAGGAAGAGAATTATATCAAAAGTAGGGGTTTAGCCTCTCATTGTCATAAGAGGTCTTACAATTGTAAAAGGATTATGAATAGAAAAAGGAATAGATAATAAAGGGAATGGAGGGAAGAAATGACTCCTAATGATTGTTTTTCCTTCTTCTAACCTTTGTTTTCGATAAGGAATTGTATTCTCTTGAATTTTTTATATGTTTTTTTTTCCTTCTTCTCTCTCCTTCTTTTATAGGTGCAATTGTGCAAATTAGCTTGATTTTCACGCAACCTTTAGCGTGCTTAGCGAGTATGGTCATATTCGCGTTTAGCGCGTGTCTCGCACTAAGCGCGCCTTCACTTTCCAGAATTATCCTTTACTTTTTAGAATTATGCTGGTGCTAAGCGTGTGTTGCTTGCTAAGCCTATGCATCGCACGCTAAGCATCTGAGACGCGTTAAGCAAGCAACTTTAGATCTTCAATTTGCTTCTTGGGTTTTACTTTGTTTTTCTCCGCCAATTATTCACTAAGCATCATAAATTTATCAACTTAAAATATTTCCTGCACAAAAACTTAAATGATGTTAAAATTCGAATTATTAGCACAAAAAGGAAAAAACAAGAGAAAAAAATTATAAATTCTTATATAATTTAATCCCAAAATATATATATACATAGCAGTTTTGACACTTAATCCTCGCTTAACGCATAACCTCACTCAGCGCACAATCAATGTCGAAAAACATGATTGTGTTGCGTTTTAAGAGGGGGAAAAGGAGGGAACACATTCATTCAACATTCCACACAACACAAGAAGCTAAGACATGTCCATTGGAGAGAGACCCATCCATTTGGAGCTTTTCTTTCCTTTCCATTTCATTTTCCCCTATTCTCTTCCACTATCTTCACCCATTTTTGTATTTGTAAGTCTCTCATGACAATGAGAGACTAAGTCACCCATTGTTGGAAGCTTAGCAACCAAACATTATTGATGTAATGATTCTAACTATCTATTTAATGTTATTTCAATATTATTGTCTCTTTTCTATGCTTATTATCATGTTTGTGGTTTGATCACCCATGTTCATGTGATGTTATAGGTTTATGCATTGAAAATATTTATCTCTTAAGAATTAGAAAAGAACATCTAAATAATTCATCTCTAGGTATAGAATGGTGTTTTTGGTCTATTTTATACATCTTTGTTTATAATGCAACTTGTCTAATTTATCTCTTAAAGGATTAGATAGGTTAAGTTCTTTCATGTGAGGAATCATGGCTAGAGTATATAAGTAGATGTGGTTGATAATTGAAATAATATTAAATAGAGATAAATCATTAACATTACATCAAGAATAATTTTGGTAGATTAAGCCCCCAACATGTTCGTAATTCTGCATCGACCATCACTTCAGTGCTCCGAGTGTTTGTTTTTCTCGTCCTTATACATGCTAACTTCATAGTTTAATTTTATGTCAAATTTACATTTAATGTCACATATTGTAAATATTTGAATCAATTTATTAATTGCTTAAAAATTATATATACATAACTTTGAGTATAGTAGAAGTCTTTGTGGACTCAACACTCCATATTATCGTTTTAAAGTATTATTTGAATGAATTTGTATACTTACCAAAAAGTTAACAAATATATGAAAAAATAGTATAATAATATAAAAATTATAAATTATAAAATTAGTACTCTTGTAACGCACCAGATATTTGACTAGTTTGCAATATATAAAAGGGTCAAATAAAAAAGGAAAACTACATGTGAATTATTTGTTAACCAAAAAAAATGTTATACGAAGAACTTGTTTAAAAAAATGAAAATAAACTAAGGACGTATTTATTTTACATCCAAAACTAGTTCTCTCGTGTAAAGATTTCTTCATTGTAAAATTTATGAATGATATTAATTTAAACACATATTGATTAAATTCAATGATTCAAAATGAATTTCGTCAAAATCACCTATACTTTTGACTAAAAGGATACCAAATAAAAAAGTCGTGAGTTTTTACTTTTTAGTATCAAAATAGCAGTCTAAATCTGTATAGAGAAAATTCCAATCTAACAATCGTGTGTCTATCTACATTTTTTTATCCATCAATATTAGTTAATTTTAATTAATAGAAGAATCATATTCCTACATATTTGTTCATCACATTCGAAAGGGATATATAATCATTATCGCTTAAATCTATGTAGTTATATTTATACTAGCTATACTACAGTACTACTGGCTGTTAGCTACTTCTGGCACTTAAATTGTCTAATCCAATTTTCAACCGATCCATAAATAAATAATTGCATGGAAGCATGTTGCTTTCTCCTACTTAGAATATTCTCTTCTTTTTTCTTGGGGTCGACCAAATTGAACAGTTGTATAGTACAACGAAATGGGTTTTAATCAATATATGTGGCAAATACATTTTTCATTCAATGATTCTTCAAAACATCATTTTCATTTCAATCAATAAGTGGCAAATACATTTTCAATTATTAAACAGCCCATCATCTTAAATTTGTATAAACTTAGTATGAAATTACATTAGGATTTCATGGAAAGGGAACGAAGAATTTTAAATATATATATATATATATATATTTCTTATCTCCCTCCATCCCTCGTCCCTTTTCCCCCAAATGCATCTCTTTTTTTTTTTTTTTTTTGCCAAAAGTAACTAACTGAGTGCTGATATAGTATCCCTTTGTTTAAGTTTATTTTAATATGCTTGTCTAAACTAATTAGGATGCATTTGTTTCAGATTTGTTTTATTCCCAGGAGGTTGAAAAACTTTATTCTCATATTTATTACAACTTACAAGGTGATAAAATAATTATTCCCAGATATATAACATTTTTTAAAAATATTTGAAAATAATATTACCATGTTATATTATCAGAAGAAAATATTTTCAGGATTAAAAAAATAAACCGCCCATCTTCAATTGTCCCGAAATAATCATCATATAAACTAGGAGAAGAGCATCATATTACTAGGTAGGTCTTTACAACAGAACAACTCCATGTACAGTGGCAGAGATATTCTACGCGTAACCAGGCAACATAACATTAATTTTTCGGTTGCTAAAATTCCTTTTGAACGTATACAACTGCATGTTTGATAATTTATCGGTAAAAAAAGTCATAAACAAGGTATTCTTCACGGTTCAGATACAAAGTTTGCTTCTTGTTTGTTGTCCCAAGATTCTTTCTTCCATCAGCCTATATTTTTGGAGGGTCTGTGCCTCGGTGGAGTTAAGAGTATAATGTAAAGAACATAGCACTTATTCGGCGCTCGTATCTTCAACAGATTTCTTGTACTCAGGCTTCAGCTCGTAAGTTCCTTGATTGGCACCTCTTTTATTGTAAACACAAAGTTCGTTCAGAATCTCTTTCAAGAATTGCTGCGAAAGAAAAGGTCACAAGTTCATTCAGGATCTTTTTCAAAGAATTGCTGCAAAAGGAAAAGGGGGTGGAGTGTGAGGGGATGGCCGCCAGGCAGTGAGTGGAGTGTGTGCCAGGCAGGCAGTGTGTGGAGCGCGTGTGTGCACACATGCCATGGTGTGTGTGCACGTGTGCTACAACCACAAAATCAAGCTAAGAAGTCAAAGAAGACACACACCAAGATAAACCCAAGATAGTAAAGAGAGGAGTGTTAACAACTCACTCTTAACACTTTTAGCACACATTACACTATTGATTAAAATATTAAAAACTATTATGAGAGAAACTCCTTAAATAAGTGAGACTTGTGAAAATGTGATTTTCAATTAATTTCAAATCATAATTTGTGTTCAAAAGAGTGTGCTGCTAGCATTTTCTCTAGACTCTAGTTAAAAAGACCACCAACAAAAAAAAAAAACAGAGCAGAAAAGCATACTGCAGGTTGATCTGTCTCTTGAACGAGCTGTTTCAAGGCCCAATTAGGCTGTCTTTCAAATAGCTTGAACATTATATCCTCCAGCTCTCCCCTATCTCTTCTCGTTCTCTTTGTATCAGATTGCTTGACCGGCTGTGTCTTCTTCTTGTCCTGTAAAGGGGGTGGGGGGACTTCACAGAATTATTCCATGTATATACACATTTGAGAGCCCAAACTTTCTCCTTGGAACAAATATTATTCATCTTACACCAATGAAATTTCATTGAGATTTAATATTTATGATGGTATCATCACATAGATATTGCTTATGACTGGCGCTATTATATCATAAATTCATAATTGTTTTTAGAGTCATAATGCTTGTATGTTCTTATTATTAACATTAAACTTCCACACTGGCCAAAAATCTCATACAAGTAAAAGCAACAGATAGAGAGTCAATTACAAGCATGTTAGCAACATGTCCAACAGATACGAGATTGTATACATTATGTACCTTGGAATTGGATGAAACTAGACCAATCATTCCAGGCATTGGCCTCATTAGAACTCCCCGATCATTATCGATAACCTTCCAATTGAATCAAGGGAACCAAATAATCAATTATTTATCATAGACAGAAAGCAAGAAACATTAAGGGATAATTAAATAATAAACATACCTGTATTTGTCGATTTTTAATCATAGATTTGTTTGTCCTCTCTCGGCACAATTTACCATACTCTTCAATGTTTTCACCGTGGGGCTTCATATCAAACTTATGTTCTACTTTCCCTTCCATTGCAACCTTGCCACCTAAAATAAATATAAAAGCTGTTACCCAACTCAAGGTAGCTAAGCTTCAACGTGACAACCAGGGAAAAAACTCTGTATATACATGTGAAATATAACATTGGTGTTTATTAATGCTAATTAAAACTAAATAATGGTTGTATTGCTTAAACTCAAGCACCTTCCATCTTGGATTTACTTGTCTTCCCAGCATCCCATCTCAACATAAACATCATATTTACAACAGAAAATAATTTTTCAAAATCAATATAGGAGGTTTCATATGCTGTTCTGCCAATAAGGATGGCACGGAATATGGGTATGGGAAAAATAATCCCCATCCCCATATGGGAAGATATCTTTATCCTCGTCTCAGTCCCCAACCCGTGGCTTTCTCCTATTACTAGATCTACATGGTACCCAAATTTAGTACCAGTACACATCCCCATTTACTCATTTGGATTTAAATAGGGCGAGTTTTCTTATTTACAATGGGGTTACCTGATTCATGTTACCCCTATCCATTAAATTTGAGCTCCTTTACTTGAAAGTGGCTTAATTTCTTGATTTAATCGTAATACTCAATCTGGGATCGTGGGGCAGAGCCCTATCTATTAAATTTAAGTACTTTTATTTGACAGTGGGGCATGATTTATTGATTTAATCATAACAGAAAATCTTGAATACTGGATCAGAACAGCCTATCTTTTAACATTCTAGGGACTTGTCGTTTTTAAGTAGCACTATTTGCCACTATTGAGTATTAATTATGATTTTAATTTCCCTTGGAAAATGAAATTGACACACGTCCCTTTAAACTGTTGTAACTCTATTTTAAAATTTCAAACTCTGAAACTCTCATTAAATCTAACTGCACACATCCTCATTTTAGTTTCAAACAGTTTCTATCTGTTAATCCAGGCTTACCCTAAATTCTATCTACACTTAAAAAGACAAACCTACACAAAACAAGGGATACTCACTAGTTTATATAAAAACCCTTTTGGCATGGAAAATTAAAATAATTTTCAACAAAAAACTCTGATATGCTTGAGTAGATGGAGACAGTTAGGGGAATAACAGAACAGAACATGACAGGTGGCGTTTGATGAGTAGAGAGAGATAGGAAATCATTTCTATATATTGGAGAGGTGGGTCAATGGGAGGTAGGCAAGAATTGGGTAGTAGTGTTGGGAATGCTTTGGCCTTGGTGAGAATCATTTCTTAATAGGAAGAGCAGTCTTGGTATTTTCCTTTTACATTAATTCTATTTAAAATTAATATTATCGTTCTATTCAGAGTTTCATTTTGTTAGGAACTAAAAGGTAAATTAGTGTGAAATGATGTATTATTCACCGAGTATGATTGATTACAAGAGGATCCTCCTATCATCCCTAGATCAAAGCTCCTTCAGAGGTGACTAATAGTCTAATACCTAATAGCTGAATGATAAAAACAGAATTGTAATCAATCCCTCTCCCTCATGATGCCATCCTCCTATATTCCCTCATCCCCCATAACTAACTCTGTCCCACTACCTTGAGCATTCTCTCTTTAACGCCTGCTAGAATATACTGTCCATATTTTAGACACCCTGTTAAGAGTATCAATTGGACCCATAGTATCAATTTGGGCCCATGTCTTCCTTGGGCCTAACACATTTATGGTTTACTGATTTCGATGATAAACTATGTGGTTAAAAGTATAAATTAAAAGATTAAATAGACATTATATTATCTACAAGAGACTATATATATAATATGGATACTTGCTCCAATAGTGGATAATTTTGAAATTGCTATTAACAAATGAAAAATTACAACTGACACAAACCTTAGATTACGATTCTCACCTTGGCTAGTCTCAGAGAAGACACACATAGGAACGAAGTCTTTAAACATGTTCAATGAATAAGTTTTGGACATATTCACAGCTTCTGTGCCTGCCATCTCCATTGTAAACTGGCATAATTATGAATGAGCTATAAATCAATGACTATCTTACATCAGCACAATCAACAAATATTAATCAGAAGCACTTATCTATATTGTTGACAATTCTAGAAGCTGATTTTCACTCCTCTTGCACAGTCAATAAATTCATATGGGAAAATAGTACAAAATGCATATAATAAGCAATCATTAAAATACAGAATTTATTTGCTTTAAAATCATATACCATAAAATGAATGGATTGTAGAAGCAAATATGATATGAAGTTTTGATGATGCCAAAGATAAACGCTTCTCACGTTTGATCCAAGTAAAAAATCCAGACATTCAAGATAATTGATGAACTTAGTTCCTAGAATACAAGGAAGAGTTTCTTAATTGATGATGCACACATTTGGCCAAAGGATATTTTTCAAAAAAGTTTTGAGATTTCATAAATATGATATTTACTCGTTGGTAATCGACTACCAATGGCCAAAATAATTTCTGAAATGCTTTTACAAAATTTGAATTTAAATTTTGAGCCTGTAATTAATTACACAAGGCTTGTAATCGATTACCAGAAGTTTTAAACGTTCTGTAACTGCATTTAGAAATTTAAATTTAAATTTTAAAGCCTGTATCCGTCATGGCGGTGAGAAGAAGAAGAAATAAGAGATGGAGGGAAGGTAAGGTAAGGGAAGTGATTTGAGAGAGATAAGGTAAGAGAAGAGATTTGAGAGAGACAGCGAGCAAAAAGGTTCATCGGGGTTTGAAAAGTTCAGCCCATGTCACGTATTGGACATTTTCCATCTCAAGAATGATTGGGACATGATTCTTGATGTTGGAGACAGTAAGAGCAGTGTGAAAGATAGAGTTTGAGTGAGACATGGTGATGGAAAAGAAAAAGAAAGGGACTGAACGGCGCTAGGGCCTGTGTGCGAAAGCCAAAGGAAGGCGCTAGGACTCTAACACCATCTCAGAATGAATAATGTGAGAGGCCTAACTCAATCTCAAAAACTAGCTCAAGGGGTGAGGGTTGCCCCTCACTTATATATTGATTACAGCTTGTGTGTTCGATTACCAGACATGAAAATTCAAATTTCAAATTTGAAGAAACTAACTGTGTAATTGACTTTTAATCGATTACTATCGATTACTAGTAAGGAATTTTCGAAAATAACTCCCAAGAGTCACAACTGTTCAAGAAGTTTTTAAATGGTCATCAAAGGTCTATAAATAAGTGACTTGGGACACGAAATTTCTCAAAGTTTTTTCGAACAAATTGTCTTATCCTCTGAATACCAAATTGTCTTATAACTCTCAAAAAGAATTCCTTGGCCAAAACACTTGCAAAATTCAATAAGGAATCTTGAGTAATCTTCAATTGTAATATATTTCTCTTAAAGAAAAAATTCTTCTTCTTCTCATTCAAAGAAATTGATTAAGGGATCGAGGATCTCTTAAGTTGAAAGGATTTCTGAACGCAAGGAAAGGATTGTCCCTGTGTGGTTCAGACTTTGTAAAAGACATTTTACAAGATAATGAAAATCTCAAGTGGGTTGTTTGGGTACTGGACGTATTCTCTCTTCCCTTAAACTTTTGTTGTTTATTATTGTTTATATTTTGCTTTAAAGAAGTTTGTTTTTGAATTGTTCTTAGAGTAATTCATAATAAGGGCTGCATTCTTAATCAAAAAGAGAGTTAAATTTTGACTCGGGGATAACTTGTGTATCTTAGTTCAATCCTCCTTCATAAGATAACCGAGGTCACTTGTCTAACATGGATTTGCAAATCATATACCATAAAATAGATAAATTAATAAGGACAAAATTGTCTAATCTTATTAAAATCAAAGTAAATCTACTCAAATTTGCAAATTTCTAAATCCACGTCATATTTTTGCCAGATCGTCCAGTATCGTCGTTGAAGATCGATGCTTGGTGAGCACGGTGCTTTTCTGCTAGTTGTTGTTCGGCTTTTCGCAGGTCAGGTTTGCGACCCAGTTTAATAACCCGCGGCCCAAAAATAACCCAGCATCGATCTTCAATGGCACCGCGCCCCCTTTCCCTTAACTGCACCCCCTTTTCCCCCAAATTGAAAATTCACCACGCTCAAAAAAACCCTAAAACGAAAATTTCACTCACCCTTTTACCGCCCCAGTAATTTTGGGATTCTGTCTCTCAATCAACAAAATACTTCCCACGATCCTTTCATTCTCCTCTGTTGTCTTTCACAAAACGTTACACTCTCCCCAATTCCCTCTTTTCTCACTCCCTCTCATCTCTTTCAACACTCATCTGTTTCCACTCATTTTTCAGTTTCAGCACATCTTTTTTTGCTTAACATTTTGTTTTGCTTATGATGTTGAATTAAAGCTTAATTATGTCTTCAAGTGTCATATTCTGATTTACGTTAGTTTATATATGCACATATATATGATTATATGTGCATATATATGAATTTCATTAATTTTGTAGGATCTTACAACCCGTGTTACAATCCCCCGATTTACGATCCATACTCCCCTTCCCGATCTTGAATAAAATCTCAATTTGGACTACCTGTTATCGATGCTAACCTCACCGCCATGTATTATCTATCCAAGCGCTGTCTCTCTATGCGTACATCATTTTCCAGGAATCAGTACGCAACTGAACAACAAACTAAGAGGAACAAACAAACCACTTCGCAGTTCAAAGGGAAACTGAACTTGAGTAGCATTCAAGGTTTTAAGAAAACATTCGCAACCAATAAATGTTAACGAGCGATTAGGTATCCGACTTAGATACGAAATCGAATATTAATTAGGAAATGAATTTAGGGCTAAAAATGGATTTTGAATAGATAAGATGGAGAACCTGGACAGCAGAGGGATCGTCTTCTTCAGGGTGGAGAGGATCAAGGGAGAGCACAACCTTGGCGAGAGGTTGAGAAGGAGGATGGGTCTGCCATGACTTAGCCACCACCAAAGGGCACTTCATCAGCCACACAGATCTCTCTGCTTTTGTAGTCTCCAAGTTAGAGCTGATACTCCCACTGTAACCATTCTCCTCATCCATCTTTCTCTGTTTCTGCACTAACAAAAACCACTCTCGTGTCTAAGTCAATTATATTTGACCTCCACCTCTTCAGTAATATAACCTATTCTTGGGCCGAATGACATTTATCTTTACTGGCAGAAATATAGGTGCGGTGTTGCATTTCTATTATATTATATTGTATAAAGTTATTTTATTGCTGGAAAATAATTCTTATATTTATTTTAAAAAAATACATTTTAAATTTTTCAGAATAAAAATAAAATTAAAGGAAATAGTGGGATAGTTTGGGATTTTAAAAACAAAAAGAAATAATAATATTTAAGTAATATGGATTTATTTAAGAAAAAGTTAAGAAAATAGTGAGATAGTATGAAATCTGAAATTGTTTTTTTCTAAATAATAATAGTTAGTCTACGATGGTGATGCTTAAAAGGGTTAAAAAAATTCATTTCATGCAATGTTGTCATTAATAAATATGAATATCATATAGAGACAAATCTAAGAGTACAAAAATAGTGAATCACTGCAAAAAAAAGTTTATATTTTAGAAAAATAATTCTTTTAAACAAAATATATAATTTTAAAAACTTTTTAAATGCAACTTTTAAATCAAGTGTCAAAGCTATCTTTTAAAAAAAATAAAAAATAAAATTGATTTCAGTTTTAGATATTATTTATTAATATAATTCTATAAATGAAACAGTAAAGAGTGGTTAGTAGGTGGTTACAATATTAAGTGAATTTAGTTTTAGTTGAAGGAATAAAATAATAAAATAAATATGTAAATCAAAATTTGTTCAAAATTTTGCATTCCTCATTTGTACATGACTTGCTTTATTTTTTTATTTAATTATGAGAAAGTTGTTTAGTGTGTTTTTCAACCATAAAATGATTTAAAAGAAGAGAGAAAAAACGATTATAAAAGTGATATCCTCTTTATTTATTGTTATAAATATTAACATTTAACATTACAACTTAATGGCATGACTAATATGTTGGACTTTTTGTACATCCATGCATCTATTTTTCAATTTGGTTATCTATTTTTTCCCATATATGGATCAGTTATACTAAAGAACATAATTGGATTGAGCTAATCTCTTTCAAAAACACTCAGGTTCACCAAACCGTTTTTACAAAGTGGTTCGATTCAATTTTTTTTTCCAAAATAATTAGTTTTTTTTTCAAAGGAATTCGGTTGGATTTCAGATCAATTTTGTTTTTTTTTTCACACTCCTGGTTGTATACATAACCCTCCATCCATCATATCCTTATCGTGTGTGGGGTGTCGTCCTAAGAGCATCTTTGATTTTAGATCTTGAGCTCAAGATTTGGTCATTCAAATAAAGGAATCGGATAGATCT
This sequence comes from Glycine max, assembly GCF_000004515.6. Lineage (NCBI taxonomy): Eukaryota > Viridiplantae > Streptophyta > Magnoliopsida > Fabales > Fabaceae > Glycine > Glycine max. The sequence goes on along the minus strand of NC_038242.2, from coordinate 2,149,655 downwards.
TCAAATAAAGGAATTGGATAGATCTACAGCATGAAGAATGGATTTTTGTACTAGAACTTTGAAGATCTACACATTATTAAAAAAAAAAAAAAGATTACTCTCTCTCCCTAACAGCAAAACGCGGAACCAACAGAAGGAGAAGAAACCAAAAAAACAAAATAGAAGGAGAACAAATAAAAAAACAATGAGAAGGAGATGAAGAAGAAGCAAGCAAAATAAACAAACAAAAAATAGAGATGCTGGCTGGGGGTGGGGGGTTGTGACAGAGTTCCAAAAGGGAGAAGAGGGGCTCGCGGCGAAAGGAAAAGGAGAAGCGGGTGGGTCGCCACAGAGGAAGAAGAAGAAAGAGGAAAGTAAAAGAAGAAGAAGCTATGAGATGAGGAGAAAGGGAGGAGAAAATAAAACAAAAGTCAACTAAGAAAGAAAAAAGGAAAGCTTACAAGTGAAAGAAAAGAGAAAGGAGAAAAAAGGAAAGTATTTAATTTAATTATTCAATTATATTTATTAAATATTTAAAAGTAAGATCAATATAAAACATATTAAGAATTATCTAAAATTTTAAAATAAGATATATCATTAAAAAAATAATAAAAATCTTAAGAAATCTTTAATTTTACACGGTACTATAAAATCTATTAAAAAAAAATCTAATATCTCAATTTAAGATGTACTCCCCAAGATCCTCTAAATCCAAACTCTTAGTCTTGTCAAATCGCCCTAATTGCAGTCTCGGACGCAATGAAAAAAAATAGTATTAAATTAAACAACATTAGCAAGCATGAATTTCTTCGTAGAAAATTCAATCTTTGCTTTGCCTTGAAGAAATGTTGGAGAATATGAACGGCATGAAACCACAAAGATAGTTAGCAAAAATGATATGAGAGGTGATATACCTTATTTCAAATAGATTTGAAAACAATAACAATTATATAATTAAATAAAATAGAAACTTTTTTTATTTTTTTTTATCTTTTTGTTTATTTAAGTATTTTTTTATATTTTCTTCGTTAATATATACAATTAATATTATTACAAATTTAATTTAACATGCTTAATTATTTTCAAATATTTAGATTTTAGACTGTGTTAATATAAATAACAGAAATAATATACCAAAAACAATTATACTTTATCACGTGAGATCTCCTTCTCTTATGGTTGGTTTGGTAGGAAAAATAATGAAAGAAAAAAAAAAGAAGAAAACATGACTAACAAAATGGAAAAAAATATATATATTTATAAATATAAAAATTTAATTTCTTTTTTCCTGTCATTTTTTTTTCTGATTCAAAATTTAATTTGTTTACTTCTCTTTTTCCTATCGTCTTTCCATCCAACCAAAGATTCCATTAGAGTTATGTTTTAGTCCTAAGTCCTAACTCTAACCCTATGTATGTTGGGAGAAGTTGTGAGGAGAAGAGAAGGGTACAAAAGTTTCGAACATCGATGCATTTGGGTGGTTTGGGTGCGGCGAAATAAGCGTAAAATATTCAAAATTTTCGATGGGTCCCATGCCACAGTAAATCAACTCTCAGATTGTGAGAAATGGACAAAATTTTACACTGCTCATACAGATTTCCCGTCTTACCCCTTCACCCGCGTGAGACTCGTGCGCGTCGACTCTCCTATGCTACCGCAGTTACCGCTTCCACCATGGCCACCATCACTGCGATATCCACTTTCTCCAGTGCTTCGTCCTCCGCCATCATCGCTGCGTCAGCTTCCCTGGACTCTACCGTCTTCGGGGTGACCGATCTCAACAACCCTAGCGCGTCCATCTCAACGGTCTCTTGGTCAACAAGACTATTGAAGAGATCCTCACCCTACCACTCATCCTATGCCTCTTTTATTTCACAAACCCTATTTTCACTCTTCACGGCGCAGGGAAGGGTGCTTCATGTAGCTATTTTTTTATTGGGCTTTTTCATCGTGTCTTTATTTCATGTGATTTTATTGTATCTTTATATATTGTATTGAGTTTGTTGTAAAAAGTATTTTTATCTTCTTTTTTTTTTCTCACATAACTACTTTCTCCCCTTTATATCTTCGACCTTTATCAAACAAAAACTTACTTTGAACCAAACAAACACATTTATTATGTGGTTCATCTTATCTTATAAATATGAGAAAAGGTTGATAATAATATACGTGACATCTTAGATTTAAATCACAGTATTATTATTTAAAAACAAATCTTGTCCAGTAGGTTTGAAGAATCTTTTCCTAACCCCAATAATAGAGAATCACGTGTCCATATTTCATTGGTTACATCCGTTTACAATCTTCTGGGAAGCGTGCATTAAATTTTCCGAGAGGCCAAAATATCCATTGCACCTTTCTCTTTCTCCGATGGCTAATCCCTCACTCTTGTTCTTCAGTCTCCTCCTATTATCCGCCACCGTAGCCGCCGCCGAACGGATCGACGATGAAGACGACCTTCTGATCCGTCAAGTGGTGCCGGATGCGGAGGACCACCACCTGCTCAACGCGGAGCACCACTTCTCCGCCTTCAAGACAAAGTTCGGCAAGACCTACGCCACGCAGGAGGAGCACGACCACCGCTTCCGTATCTTCAAGAACAACTTGCTCCGCGCCAAGTCACACCAGAAATTGGATCCCTCCGCCGTCCACGGCGTCACCAGGTTCTCCGATCTCACTCCGGCGGAGTTTCGCCGCCAGTTCCTCGGCCTGAAGCCGCTCCGCCTTCCCTCTGACGCTCAGAAGGCTCCGATCCTACCGACCAACGACCTCCCTACCGATTTCGATTGGCGCGAACATGGAGCCGTTACTGGAGTAAAAAATCAGGGTTCGTGCGGATCGTGTTGGTCCTTTAGCGCCGTTGGAGCGTTGGAAGGTGCTCATTTTCTTTCTACAGGTGAGCTCGTGAGCCTTAGCGAGCAACAACTTGTGGATTGCGATCATGAGGTTAGTCTTTACACTCTTCACGCGCACTCTTTTTACCAATTTGCCCTTTATACCCTTGCAAACCTATCGTATATATGTATATTAAATCACATGATATGATAAATTGAAACATGACGTATAGTTGTATACCAATTAGTGGACTCTTTTTTGAGAGTTTGAACACAAGTAAAACATATGTAGGGAGATATAATAAAATTTTCCGGCTTCGTGGTCTGGTTTGGAATTTTTTGAAAAAACATTGTGAATTAATGTGCGTACAAATTTCTTAGTGTGATCCGGAAGAGCGTGGAGCATGTGACTCGGGTTGTAACGGTGGGTTGATGACCACTGCATTTGAGTACACACTCCAGGCTGGTGGACTAATGCGAGAAAAGGATTATCCTTACACTGGAAGAGACCGTGGTCCCTGCAAATTTGACAAGAGCAAAGTTGCTGCTTCCGTAGCTAACTTCAGTGTGGTTTCCCTTGATGAAGAACAAATTGCAGCAAATTTGGTCCAGAATGGTCCTCTTGCAGGTAACTTTCTTTTTCTTGGCTCCCTATATCCCCTTCCCGGCTTCCCTCAAAGGAATTGTTAAAATATCCACAGGATTCATTCAATTCTCTGATTGTCCCCACCCCCAAGAATGAGAGGGTAATTTATTTTAAAGATATATTGATATATTGATTCTCTGATTACAGAAACACCTGACTTTTGCTTTGCATGGTACAGTTGGTATCAATGCAGTTTTTATGCAGACATATATTGGTGGCGTCTCATGCCCATATATCTGCGGCAAGCATTTGGATCACGGGGTTCTTTTGGTGGGGTATGGTTCTGGTGCTTATGCTCCAATTCGTTTTAAGGAAAAGCCTTACTGGATCATAAAGAATTCATGGGGGGAGAGCTGGGGAGAAGAGGGATATTACAAGATCTGCAGAGGTCGCAATGTATGTGGGGTGGACTCGATGGTCTCAACTGTCGCTGCTATACATGTTTCTAACAATTAAATATAAGGATGGATGCCTAAACGTGGTAGGGGCACCAGTATAGTATGTATGTAAATAATTTGCACGATGTAATGTTATGAAGGAGGAAACTGCTAAGCACATGTTTATGCTTTTATTCTGTAATTCTCTATGCTAGCTAGTCTAGCCACAAATCATTACCCACTGTTATAGTTATTGCAAGTAACCTGAATGAAATTAATTTGAGTTCTCACAGTTAACATTGCCCATTCCTTCTACTACACGGCCATTGCAAGAAAAATCTGCCAAGAGAACAGGTAAAGAATAGAGGAATCTCCAGAGAGCAGACAACTGAATGTCTCATGATTTCAGGAAAAAATTGTTGACCAGAGTAATTTGATATGACAATGTGAACTGAAAACAATAAGAAGAATTACCAAGTCACAACAATTATTTAAAATTATTTATTTTCAAAATCACTTTACACTATACACTTGATTGTGCAGTGCATGTACACGCAATGCCTTCTGCACTAGGGAAACACCTCAAATGGTTATCGACTAGATCAGCCAATGGGATGGAAACCAGTGTCTTTCATTCCTCTTAAACTGCGGGCCTTTTAGTTTCAATTACAAATGTAATGTAATGGCCTACATAGATATTCCATTGCCCTGATTTTAGCTGACAAACTGGGTGACATGTAGGGTAGTTTAATATACATGGCAGGTTCTCAAGGTGAAACTGACATATTTCTATCTATGTAAAATGTCATCTGGCATTTTCCAGCTTACAGTTCATCCTCATCCGTGAGTAATGTAAACGAAAACGGGAAGAACTTGTAACCATCTCCCTCATAAAATTTGTTCTGGTACTCTACCCAGTGAAGTCTCAAAGCATGTAAGAAAGCACTTAGACTTTCCATTAACAGTAACACACCAACAGTTGCACAGATAAAAACAAAAATGCCAACAATGAGAACAATAGTGCTATTATACCTGCATCAGTCACAAAAACATACAGGGTTAATGCATCAAATAACCTTAATAGCCAACCATTTACATGACACAACCAAACAACTTACCCCCAGGCCAGAAGGAGAACTTTGTCATAGAAAACACTCGACAACTCTGAATGAGCTAAGCTGAACAAGATCAAATACCAAAAAAAAGAATAAAATGAAAGGGTATGACGCATTTAGAGATGCACGGTTTTATAATAAGTGTCTAAAATATTGAGGAACATCAACTATTTACTGAATGCTTCTAATTAGTAATTACTTAAAAAATCAAGTATTCAAATGCCTTTTATATTCCTAATATATTAAATATTTTCTCTTCTAATAAAAGTTCTCCTACTATTTTAGCACACTTTTTAACATTTACTTTGAAGGTATGAAAATCTTGTAGAACAAGTAGCTGCTACTAATGCGTGGACGGCAATAAAACCATATCAGTTTTTGTCATTTAACTACCCTGATTATAATTTCCAAACAACCAACCCTTGAAAGGACAAAAAAGGGGCTGAATGCTGATACGAAGGGCAAGACATTAATATCGAGGTCTCTAGTTGATGATCATTTTGTCATCAAATCTATAACACATACATGTTAATACTGGCCAATATGTATACGTGTGTGTGTGGACTCGACCACATATCTGAGACCTCGCCATGTATAATAAGATGATGGTTTTGGTTTCCAATATATTCTTTCTAATACGAAGTCATTTTGTATGATGTTCCTTCCGTTCCTAAGGAGTTAATAGGATTTCAAAGCCTACGGGATCTTATTCAAAGTTCTTGCCATCCACGAATTGCAATTTGCAAGTTTATCAAAAAGCCTAAATTGTATTCCTGCCTATGCCATCACCTATTTGAAGGGGGGAAATAGGAAGCCCATATCCATGCTAAATTTTTATTCATAACCAAAAAGCAAAAATTCAAAGAATAGCATCAAACGCTTTCAACTACCTACCTGAGGGCCCATAAACGTAGATACGAAGCCGTGTTAGAAACAGCTCCAAGCACAAATTCTATTGTATGTATAAGTTGGTGCACAAAAACCTCGCTGAAGTCAAATTCGTCATGGGGAATACTTTGTGATTCTGATTCAAGAGGGTCATCGGTGCCGTAGAGCAAATCGTAAGATTGGCCTTGATGCCTCTGAGGAAGCATGGTAATAAATAATAGAATGGGATTTAGTTAAAATGAAGAAATATAAATCAAAATAAGAGTTTTGAGTTTACTTCTTGATGTTGCTTCTTCAGGAGAAAGGGCTTTGGTACTAGCATCCATGGTACAGCAACAAGTGCCAACAGTAGTAACACGAGCTAACATAAATGAAACAGTGGACAGTTCAGATGTGGCATCTGTTCAGTGTTATTAGAAACATGTATCCAAATACAATTTGAAATTTCTTACTTGAAGGAGCTTTTGACCAACAAAAAGCTGGTTTTCACCCAAATCATCAGTTGGACTTAGGAACATGTATATCATCACATGATACAGGTCAGCCTGTGACCCAGTGCTCCATTTTATAATTATGAGGAGTGAAAGGTAGCCAAACAAGCTGTTTAAGAATATTATCTGGGGAACGAACTGGTACCTGAGGCATCATCGAAAAACCAATTGATGAACACCATACACCACAGACAATGTTCATTAAACTAAAGTTGTTTTTTGCTATTACCAGATATTTATGTTGTTTTCGAAGTATTTTGCATTAAAGTAACTCATTATGATTCCAAGATTCATCTGGGATACCCCCAGCAGAATTGACATCTTCATCTTCAAAGAATTAAGAAATGGAAGTTCACTCCGAGTTCCATGCCATTTAGGATCCACACCAAATGGATAAGTGCTACGCACTTTTATAAAACCTGTTGTAGAAGCATCCCTGTAATAATGAATATTACACACACACAATTTAAGTCAATTCAATTAATAGAAGAGAAAAGTAATCTGTTGAATAAATTGTACTAATAACCACCTGCATGAAGAATCACGACATCCATAAGCAGATGGTCCAAATAGTTCAAATGGAACAGAGAAAAACTCGTTATATATCAACCCGGTATAGATTGAGAAGAGGGCCATCAGCATAATGATATAGCGTCCGCCAAATGCCATTTCCATTATGTCTCCAAGTTTCTGCCGTTATTAACAACATTAAACAAAACTGACACTGGCATAAAAATAAAAGGGAACATTCAGATTCAATACAAATACCCCATGATCATGTGTTAAGTACCTGACTTGCAAATTTTTTCTCTCTGATTATTAAATACAAAGCCGCCAGTAATAAGCATATGCCATGCCCCCAGTCACCAAACATCACAGCAAAAAGGAATGGAAATGTGACAATTGTGTATACACCGGGATTTGCTTCCTGGTACTTGGCGATTCTGTCAAGTATTAACGATTATTTGAGTTACAGGCAGATTATCAATAAATCAAGAAGCAACTAAGAAACTAGTTGTAAATAGGGATATAAAATCCACTAGTCCAAGTTGTACGACAAGCCATAAAAACTAAGGCTCGGTTATTAGACTTTGACTTTGTGATAAATGCGGTCTAAACACTTCAACAATATTATATATTATATTGAACTAAACGAAAACATATATTCTAAATTACATATAATCCGCATGTCTTCATTCTCAACTCTGTTGGATTGAAAAGCTATATTTAGGGATGAATTGACTACAAGAGTAGATACAATCACACCAGTGCCCCGGTTTTCTGAAAGTACATTACTTTAAATTTAAGATACATCACTGGAGTAGGAAATAATGTTGAGTTAATATGATAATTTTATATAGCTGTCAACATATCCGAGAATAGACAGACAACATACATTATATTTATGTGGACCAATGAAAAGAAACACATATCTTTTGATTAAGATGAAAAAGAGTTCAAGAGCTAAAGACTGTATTAGACACTTTATTTTTCCCTTCAAAAATATAAAATAAATATTCCAGATAACCAGGTACCAAGTATAACGCAAGTTAATACAAGTGCTTTCACTTTCTATATATATTCTCAGCTATAACCAAATAAACAGACAAATAAAAGGGAATGGATTTAGAAATGCACATGCTGAGGTCTACGTAAATTACCCATAGGCATCTACAATTTCTTGAAAAGAAGAAGTGAATTTGTTTGTGCTAAAATAGGTAGGTGGTGATTCCTTTGTCTCTAAAACTTGAAATATCGCCCCAACTTGAGAACTGCAGTCCATAGTTGCCCGCTCCAATACTTTGTGAATCTGTCAAGTAGTGAATCAAATTAGTTAGTTATGCCAGCAGGTAAAAACTGCACTACATGTAGGTTTATGCACATCTTATACATAGTTCAAGGACGAACCTGGCTTGTTGCAAAAACAGGACACCAACCTTCTGCAAGGAGACATTTCTTTGTCACATTAATGCTAAGCATATTTAGAGTGTGATAAATGGATTTTTCCTTCTTCAACTATCAGTTAAAATTGAAGAAAGGAAATGTTAGCATTGTAATGAAAATTAATTGCAAAAGCTTAGCAGCAAAACTGAAAGCAGAAGCACGAATCAAATAGTCTACGCTTGTCTTTTAGCAATTATCCTTTAGAAATACTAGGTCTAGAATTAAACAAACCTGAAGGCTCCACTGCTCATAGTGATATCCAATTGTCTGCAATAGGGTGCTCCGGTGAATCAACCCTGCATCAATGGTAGTCTTCAATTCTGAAAGTCTTCCTGAAACCTATCAGGTTCATAATATGCAATAATTATTTCCTGTAGCTTATCCGAAATCAGTCTATGAAGAACTCTACTATGGATAAAGTAGATCAACTACTGTGGGGAAGTTGAAAAAACCCACATCATAAATCCAGATTCTCGTATTTGGTGAATATCTTTTCCAAACAAAAGCATGTGGGATTGATTCAATGTTTTTATAATCATTTCAATTAAGTTAGTCAACTATATCCTAGTATTCTCGCCTTTGGACATGTGTTTCCCTTCACCACATAATGTAGAAACGGTTTCGCTGAGTCACAGAGACTGTCATTTGGAAACGAAGCAGGAACTACACACAAATTTAAATACTACTAATTGATTATATATGATAACAATATTTTTATAATCAAGTATACAAATAAATTTTATGTTTGGATACGTTAGGCAAAAATTAATTTGCTTTGTTTGAATTGTTTAAATATTTTATATTTTATAATAAAAGTACAAGAAAAAAGCTATAAAGTTATTTAAACTAAGTGGTTTTATATTTAAAATCATTAATTTTAGAGATAAAATTAAGAAAAAAAAATCGACAAATAAACAACATGGCTGGTCAATCAATATTATTGAAATTTGACAAAGTTATAGATAGGCTATTGAAGAACAAAAGACTTTCCTCCTTAGAAATGCTTTTTATCCCCATTATAATCCTGTCCCAAATTTTGTTTATGATAAAAAAAATTCATAAAAGTTTTTTTTATTCCTTTGATTATTCTACCAAACAATTCCATCCAAACATGCAATAGCACTTTAGGAAAAAAAAATGGTTCACTTAAGTCATTGCATAAACACTATTGAACTTGGATAAGGAAAATAAAAACAAAAAAAAAAATTAACGATTAGCAACCAAAACAACATGCACCAACAAGGTTGATCAAGATCACTGAAATTTACAAGTTTTATGTACGCTATTGAAGAAAAACAAGACATGTTACCAGAAAAACATAACTGAACAATAGCTGTACCAAAAGTTACAAAAAAGATTAAAGGTGTAAAACATTCATCTGAAATAACCAAACTACATATCAAATATGTAGTTCTTTTTAATATTCGACAAGAAATTCTCAAGATGCAGCAATCTGAAGCATTTAGCGCTTAACAACAACTTAAAGCTAATCAAGAACCTAAAAGGAAAAATTACGTATACCTCCCTTATCGTCTGAAATTGTTTACTCAAGTCATCTGAGAAAGGATAACGATTTGCTCCAAAAGCATCACATATTTTCAGAATTTTGCTTTTAACTCTTTCTCCAGAATAAAAGACAACAAATACATTTTTATGAACCTGTAAAAAGGGAGGCTATGACTTTATGAACTAAAAAAGATCAAGACAGTAGAAGTAACTAGTAGCAATAGAAGAGTAGATTTCCAGAATCAGAAAAAATAATTATAATATAGAAATATGTCAAAGTAGCATTGTCATTCATCTCTGTAAGTTCACAGTTTTTTAAATAAAAAGAGGAACTGTGATGATCTAGTGCTCATACTACATATCTAAATTTTTGCAAGAGGTTAAAAATTTAAATTTAAGAGTTTAAAATAACCTTCTCTCCTGACAAAGGATCAAGAACAGGATGTTGAATCACAGCCTGTTTGAGAAACACATTTCCCCTAGTAGCACGAAATATAATTCTTTCGAAAGGAATTGATTTTTCCCTATGAACAAGTCCACTAATAAACCTCAGCTTAATTTGCTTTGTTGTCGTCTCCTCCTGAACATAAATTTACTAAGCATCATCTACAGGAGAAATAGAACAAAACTGTAAAGTAATGAACAGAAACTACAAAGATGCAGCTTATACTTGTTCCAATAATAATGGACTGTCAATAGACCCTTCAACAGTTGTCTGAAATTCAAGCTCTTTCTGCTGAGCTACAGCCTTATTTTTTGCTGAAGAGAAAAACTCTCCAACCTGAAATGATATATCAAAAAAGGAATTACCACTTTGACTGCAGTTTTCTTATCCAACAAAGAAGAGAAAAGAAAAGACCAAGCTATATGATCAGATACATGCCATAAGCCCAAGAATAAGTATGACTCTGTACTAACAGTATGTGTAAGCAAGACGTCTACAGAAATAAATCATAATAATATAGCAAAACTTAAATGCTGATACACTTTTAATTAAACACAAGCAAGATGAACAGTTAACCTAAGCGTCAGAAGTGATTATGGCATTTGTGCAAAGGAGAACTTAGCAAACCATACCTTCTCCAGAACAAGCTTATACTCTAATAGCTCATTGTAAGTGTGTTGTAACTTTTCATTATTTGCATTAATCTCGAGGAGCTCAGCTTCAAGTTCTTCAAGTTTAACCTAGCCATGAAGAAAAGTTTCATTACATAATACTGCGCTCTTGAACAGAAGAATGGGTGACAAAGTTTTCAGAGCATGTAACAACCTCCAAATGTTCCAGATCAAAATGATTGTCTCTTGTTGACCACGTTGAGGGCGATACACCTGCTTTCGTCATTTGTTCCTTAAACAACCGTAGCCTACGTGCCATTTCCCCACATCTTTTAATCTATAAGATAAAATGATAAGTTTTCCAGTTCAGTAAATCAATACTAAAAAATGTGACATATCAGTAGAAGTATATGATGTTACGAATTTTTCGAACCGTTCAAAATACAAGAAGTACCAAAAGATGTGATATACTTTTTTTAGCAATATTGACGACTTCAATGTTGCATTAAAAAACAAAAATAATTCATAAAGTTTCTAAAGAGACAAAAATACTATTTGTCACTGAGCCTCACCAATACCTCTTGCACAAAAAGAGAAAGAGAGAGACAGAGAACGGTCTCATTGTACCTCCCTTTCACTTTCAGATGTACTAACTTCAAATCTATAGTTAAAATTAATTTTAGCGCATGTTCAATTAGTTCAACAATTCAAAATAAATTCTATCAAAATGAATTTTACCCTATTTTAATTTAATACAAATAAGTCCTAAGATCACCTCGTTATATTTACTTGAAGGAATTCTTTCATGTGCCTAAGATAGCAATAACAGAAATCAACTTCTCATTATAGGTTCACCATAACAGAACATTGAACATCTAAGACATGCGGAGATCAAAATAAAAACAGATCTATAATATCGGTTGTTTTCAACAAAATGTGAATTGTAAAAATTGGTTACAGTAAATTGAAAAATTAAAAATCTCGATAAGGCCATGCACGTATTGCAGGGACACCAAGTTATTACGGAGGTTATTCAGATCTTATAGCATTTTTAGAGAGTTCCAATTCTTCAACAACACACACACGATTCATAGGTGCAAAGGAATTCTTTTTTACATGATGTAAGGTATAAACGGAAGCGCAGATAGAGATTTGATAGGCACCTGAGAAGCATAAGTTCGCTGGAATGGACTTTTATCTGCATTGAGCTGGAGAATCGATTTTATCAATGTAAGAAATAAATAACATTGAGTTAGATGAGGGTATCAAAACACCATTGAAAAAAGTGAAACAGAGCAAGGTAAAAGAATCTAAAGCGAGAGCAATGAGAATTGAAAGGGATTCGCACATCTTTGAATTGAATGAGGCCGAGATCGCCAAGGTAAGAGATGGATCGATGAGCCGATTCGATTGGAATGATCAATTGAACCAGTTGCATAGGCTCCGACCGTAGCAGATCCATCGTGGGAAGAAAACGACCTTCATTCACCATCAGGATTTCCAAAATGCACTAACTAACATGGAATCATTCAATATATTACATATGTGAGGCGAATGCTCTTTGTTCTATAGAAAACTATAAAGAAAGAAAAAAAAAAATCGTTTGCTGTCACCTTACCAAATCAAATCTTTGCCGCTACTTCCATCCCGCGATTTATAATGCTTCCTTTTCGTCCTAGCGCTCGCGCGCATATGCAAGTAAATAAATAAATGTGTTTGTATAATAATTAAAGAAATTTTAATAACTAATTTTTTTATAGTTTTACAAAACTAATTTCATTAAATAAATGAAAGAAGATAATATTAATTTAGATTAAAAAATTGAAGTAATATTTATTAGAATTATTAATAAAAAAAATAATTAATGTTATATTGAAAAATTAATTACTAACACTTATTTTTGGATTTTTTTTTCTCAAATCACACAATTATTATAGAACGAAGACATATAAATATGGTAATATCAAACCAAGTTTAAAAGCTCATTGTTAATGTAAGAAAAATACAAATTTTCAAAACTGACTTTTAAAAATTTAAAATTAATTTATTTCCTACGTAATTAATATAAATTATAAATGATATGTTTATTATTCAACATTTCTGTTAAGGAAATAAATCATCATAACCTATTTTTATATCTTCCATCTTCTTTGTTTTAATCATACGTCAACACCTTTAAATGGATTGCCCAATTCCAAAATGTCTAAAAACAGCCTCCGGCAAAGATTAGAAAAAAAAAAGTTCTGTTGAGATTAAAGCAACTTGTAGGCTGACTTGATGATACAATTAATACGAGAGTTGTCTTCCTTTGAATTCTCTCAACCAGTGAATGTTTAGATTTAAGTTGGAAGAGTTTAAAAGTTTTTTATTTTCAAAGCAACACTTATTTTTCATTTTATCCATTGAAATTTTCTATTATATATGCATTGGAATTTGCAAAAATACTTTTCCAACTTTAATCCAAACATAACTTTAATAGTCTTTTTCTTCCTTAGACAATGCAATAGGACGAAAGTCTTAGTAACTAGTAAGGCTCTTAGCATTTCCTGTTCTCACACAAAGGTACACGCCACACCACACCCACACCCGCACATAATCCCTGCATACCCATTTTAGCAATCATTGCATAGTTATCTAAAGTGATTTTAACATGAATATAATGAATTAAAGATGAGGAAAGGAAGGGAAAATTGAGGTTCAGTTTTAAAAAATATATCTATCGTGAATAATATATAATTTGATTGGAAGATAACTGTTAATTTTAAAAAATCAAATTTTAATAAGAAGCAATCACTGTATGCATGACAATATCTAAAATTGATTAAATATTAATCATTAACTTTTTAATCAATAATCATAATTAAATGGATTTTATTTTTGAAAAAACGTATAATTTAAAGAACCAAATCTCAATGCTAATCTCAATTGAAGTCTAAAGTTAAAAAATTCTAAACCTAAAAACTCAATTTAATTCTTGATGTGCATCAAGGATATTTTATAACCAAACACATATAAATTGTTATATAAAATATTATATGAGATGTTTATATGAATAACAAAACCATTTATGAAAAACACCTTAGCAATCTCGCAATTACCCATAAACACGTTAATATAACTAAAATCTTAATTCACACAATTATACAAACTTCATTTTGACAGTGCTAATGAAAAATACATTTATTCAATTAGTTGCAATCATGCATATGACAACATCATTGTGTGGGGATATGCTAGGTGCACCCAGCAATATTGCTGGTGCACCCAGCAATTTATTGAAACTACCATTTTACCCTTCATTAAAAAAGTTTAAAATATTGAAATAGTTTTCTTCTCCTCTCCCGGAATCACTAAGCCTTCTTCTTGCTTCTGCTTTTCTTCCTTCCGCGAGCCTTCTTCCGCGAGCCTTCTCGTTCTTCCTTTGCATACCTCTTCCGCGAGCCTTCTCCTTCACCGCGAGCCCAGCTGCTGCTTCGGTTGGACGCCATTTCCGTTCGAGGTAGGTGTCCCTAATCTTCCCTTTGCTTTTATTATGCACTGTAGTTGTAGCATTTAGGGTAGGTTAGAAGAACCTTAGGTTAGCGGAACCGTAGGGTAGAAGACGAGAGCAGGAGACGCCGGAAAAAATGGGGAAATGGCTGACGACGGAGTCTTCCGGAAGACCCGTTAGGGGTTCTTCCGGAAGTTCCGGAAGAACGTTTTCCGGAAGAAGTGTTCTTCCGGAAGTAACCAAACGTCTTTCGGAAGAACACTTCTTCCGGAAGACTTCCGGAAAACGTCTTCCGGGAACTTTCCGGAAGAAGTGGTTCATCCGGAAGAATTCCGGAAGACGCCCACTTCCGGAAGAAGTTTCAAACTTCCGGAAGACCTTTCCGGAAGAACCCTTCTTCCGGAGTGTTTCCGGAAGAACCACTTCTTCCGGAAGTGGGTTTTTTTTTTTTTTTTTTTTTTAAATTTTTTTTAAACAGAAATTGTTTTGTTTTTTTTTAAATGAATTATTTTATTTATTTTGGTTATTTTGTTTTTTAGATTTTATGAAAAATGAAGTTTGGGTTTTTGATGTCATATTTTTTTTATAATTTAAATTGTGTATTTTTACTAAATATTAATTTGTAAATTAATTTTTTTTTATAAAAGTAGTTGTGTTTGTTTTTGTTTATTGTTTTTTTTTAAATTAGTGTTTTTTCTTTAAAAATGAAGTTGGCTATTTTTATAATTAAAGTTGTGTGTTTTGGAAGTTTTATAAAAATACTAATTTTTTATAATTAATTAGTTTATTTTATTATAAATGAAGTATTTTATTTACTAAAAAAATTGTGGATGTTTACTAAATAATTTTTTTTTTACATTAGTTGTTTAATTTTTTTAAAAAGTTAAGTTGTGGATGTTTAGTAATGAATTATTTTTATATTAGTTGTGTTTTGTTTTTATAAATGAAGTTGTTTATTTTTTTAAAAAAAAAATTAACTTGTTGATGTTTACTAAGTAATTTAGTTGTGTTTTTTTTTATAAATGAAGTTGTTTATTTTTTTTTAAAAATTAAGTTGTGGAAGTTTACTAATTAATTTTTTTTATATTAGTTGTGTTTTTTTTTTTTATAAATGAAGTTGTTTAATTTTTTTAAAAAAAAATTAAGTTGTGCATGTTTATTAATAATTTTATTTTACATTAGTTGTTTTTTTTTATATAAATGAAGTTGTTTAATTTTTTTAAAAAAAAATTAAGTTGTGCATGTTTATTAATAATTTTATTTTACATTAGTTGTTTTTTTTATATAAATGAAGTTGTTTAATTTTTTTTTTAAAATTAGGTCGTGTATGTGTGAAAATGATTTGATTTAAGTTAGTCTTATTTGTTTATAAATAAAGTTGATTTTTTATAAAGAAAATTGTGTATATTTTGACCGAAAAAAAAACGTGTTCGACATGATTTACAGATCATGGCCAGAACACGAGGTTTAGGTCGTGCCATAGGTAGATTTGTAGGCAGAGATAGAGCTGCTGACGAGGATGCTGGCGATGTTCCCGAGAGGCGTAGGCCTACTGCCTCAGCCCGTAGGCTACGCGTTCATCAGATGACTACGGAGGGACGTGATATGGCTGAGGACGTCACTGACATGACTGATGATGTCCCTGAGCAGCCTACGGAGGCACCTGAGATGCGTGCGGACGCACAGGGTGCTGATAGTGGTGAGGGGTCAGATGGTGATGATGCTGCAGAGGGATTCCCTGGTGGTCCACGTGACCTGAGATGTATTAAAAGCATTTGAACAATCGACATGTCGTTCATTCACTCCACATTCTTCTTGATTATCATAATCATAATCCATATGAACTTCTTGTGACATCGCAAAGTCATACCTCCATTGATCTTCGTCCATCTTAAGGACATATGCATCATACACAAGTACATTCAAATTATCATATAACCACATCCAAAAATTTACTACACCTTAAATAACAAACATATTAATAGGACATATGCATCATACACGACTATATTAAAATTATCACTATATTCTAAATTTATAACTACATTATTTACTTAAACTAAACTTATCACTATAATAAACAACTAATAAAACATTTTTGTACCATTATACATTTAAGTTACCTAAATCATTTAATATTATACCATTATACCTAATTAAATCAATAATCCACAACATATATAAACCAGAAATAAAAAAAAAATTATAAAACAGAAATATATATACCATTATAAAACAAAAAAAATTATAATCCACAATATATATCATTATACCTAATTAAACCAATAATTCATTATTAACTAACAGAAATATATATAAAACAGAAATTAAAAAAATTATAAAACAGAAATTAAAATAAATTACAGCAATTAATCAAAATTGACGCACGAGATTCATACATAAGTCAGAAATTAAAAATACGGTAGAAGATCTTCCGGAAATAGTTTCCGGCAGCACTTCTTCCGGAATTGGCCTTCGTAAATTCCGGAAGACCTTCATCCGGAAGTGGTCATTCCGGACCTTCCTCCTTCTGTGCCTAAAATTTCTTCCGGATACATTTTTTACTGTTTTTCTTCTCTAAAAGCTAACCGGAAAACGAAATAAACGCGTACCTCCGACAAAATAGGAACAACAGCCACTAATAAAACTTCAAATACGGAACACGGGACCACCAAATCTTCAAATACTTCACTTCACTGGACCACCAACAGACTGCTGAAGGGACCACCACCGAAACAACAGCAAACGGAAGAAGAAACAAAGCAAACGGAAGAAGAAAGAAAGAAAGCGCAGTAAAACACAGCCTGAAGACGTTAATTTAAAGAAATTTACACAAGGGCAAAATCGTCATTACGTACGCATTAAAAAAAAAAAATAACTTCCGGAAGAAGCTTCTTCCGGAAGACACTGGAATTCTTCCGGAAGAAGCTTCTTCCGGAAACATTCCGGATGACGTTCTTCCGGAAATTGTCTGTGAGTTTTTCCGGAAGACACAAATTATTCTTCCGGAAGAACCTTCTTCCGGAAGAATAATTGCTGAAGGGCAGTTTCGCCACTTCACTGTTTGCTGGGTGCCCCAGCAATAATGCTGGGTGCACGTAGCAACTCCCCATTGTGTGCCTGAGAGAGACTTAAAATTAGATGGGCTACACAAGCCCCTTTAGAATGTTAGTCTCGATTGGAGATCGACTAATATTTTGTTTTATCAAAAGTCTCACGTTGCTTATAAATGAAGGTCAATGATAATTAATTTATAAATATCTTTCCCTCAACCAACTAAAATATATTTTAAAAGATGAAGTTGTGAGATTTGTGCAAGTTAAAGTAGATAATATTTTATGTGTGGTGACTTTTGTTTCTTTATATATATATATATATATATATATATATATATATATATATATATATATATATATATATATATATATATATGACTCTAATAATATAGGGTAGCTAGACAAGAAGTCAGAACAACTATATTATCTAGAATAATATATATTATAACTTTTTGTAAATCTTTCTTCTATTTTATAAAGAAAGTATTTTTATTGCATTTAAAAAAAATGTACTCTATCCGTTTCCTTTGTATATGTCTTATCTTTTAAGTGCGATCTTGAATTTTGCAAATAACAAACGAATGAAAACAAATTTGTTTCAAAAATATAAAAATTAAAAAGAAACGGAGGGAAAATTATATAAAATACATTCGATATTTATTGTAAAAAATAAAAATTTATAGAAAGATTTGAAATTACACTATTACTTGTAGTTTGAACTGTTTTAGTGATACGATGCCTGACTAAGTGAAGTTTATTGAGTCCATAGGAGTACATCTAAATAAATAAAAATCTATATATTGGATCTGTGAATAATTAATTAAGATTCATAACTGTGGTTGTCATTACCAAATTAACTGTCCGATATTAGTATTGGCTTGTACAGTTAATTAATACTACTACTGGTACGTACTACTAGTATATGACCCGAGGGAAGTCAATTTCGTGTTGACAATTGTAAGACATGCATGGTAACAAGCATCAAATAATTGTGGACACCAAGACAGGGCCAACAGTATATTCAAAAAAAATGTAAATGATAACCAGTGTCATTAATTATTAGAATAGTGGTTAAAAAATTACAAAAAAAAATCTTAACAAGATACGCAAAATTATTTATAACTTTTTTATGTATATTATTTCATAATCTGCGCACTAAATATTTTTTTTAATTTCTTAATTAATATTCTAAAAATAAGGATAAACAATACACTTAAAATAAATTATTATTTATTCAGAAGTCTTCCAAGTGGCACAAATTTTCTACGGGCAGTGAGTCCCAACTAATACTGCATAGGTATTAAATATTAATTAATAGCACACTTTTTAATAAGATACTTATTACTCCAAGCAGGGGCATAATTTAGGATAAAGTTTCTTTAAAAAAAACGTCAGGATAAAGTTATTTTATTTAAAAAAAATTTTAAAAACCATTTAAAAAGTTTTTTCAGTCTCATAAGTTAACTTATTTAATTAAAAAGTTTTTATTATTATATTAATGACGTATCATTATCATAATAATACTATTATGTAAACTTAATTATAATATTTTAAGATTATATATTTATTGGTTTATTTATAAGTTAACTTTCGACCTACATATTATTTAAGTACATAGTTAATTTAAAATTATTTTTTCACTTGTTTAAAATGTTTTATTGTGGAGTAAGCTTTAAAAGAAAATACCCCAAACTTTAAAAAAGACATATACATATCAAATAAATAAAAAATGAAACCTAAATGATAGATTTCAAAAGTACTACCTTTATAGTCAAGCCTTGAAAATTTTAATTTAACATAATAATCCAAATGACTTGAGCAGGATTGACGCCACTCATAATTAAAGAATACTCGTGGTTTTAAAAAAATCATTTTCATTACTACATTCAACCATAAACACTTTGTTGAAACAAATGATTTTGTGAACACTAATTTTTAGGCTGATTTTAAATAGCCACAAAATAAAAAAATCTTATAAAGAAAGAAATCATTTAATATTATTAATACAACAAAAGCATTTTATTATAGATTTTTCTACTTTGATTTACTTAAAATTAAAACTAAAGAATCTAGTACTACAAAAAAAAAAAAAAAAAGCGAGCAATGCCATAGTACGAAAGCCTATCACTTTTATTGGAAGCATGCATAAAAAACAGTTCGATAATTAACGTGACGATCTTTGTTATTCCCTCTCCCAGGTTCTCCAATTACTTCAACTTAATAACAGAAGGAACGGAGAGACCTTCATTGGGGTTGTTCATTGAAAGGGAACAATAGTTACTAATATATATGTGTTTTTCTGAATAGTTACTAATATATAATTAATCATTGATACCAGTAGTAGTATACTATATTCGTAATTTTTCATTAAAAATATTTTAATTTTAAATCATTAATTGTGAATGTATAAAATTAATGGTTAATAAAATAGAATGATTTCTAGTTGGCATATAAATCTGTCCTTGCGGTGGTGGTGTGCGAATTAGTTAATGTTGGAGCCAAAAAAATATTAAGATACCCCAAAATGAAGGTCCGATCGAATTGTGTGCAATGCATAAATTCGGGAAAGAAAGCCGTTGCTGGCATGGAACTATGTACTCCGGACACCGGATTTGATCATCTGAAAAAGAAACGATACAGTTCTACATATCATACACACACTTGACATTTAACATATTAAAATAGAAAGTATTTCTTGAATAATTTTGAATTATCTACCCCTTGAGGGAAAAAAAAAGAAGAGAGAAGAGATACATTAAAAAAATTGAACTGTATAATCATTAAGCCCTACACTTATTTCTTTGAGGAAAAAAATAAGACATACGCATTAAAATTTTATGCGCGAATTACAAAGTTGCGTTTCGTTAGAAGCAGCACTATTCCTTCTAAGTGAACGAGAATTTAGGGTTAGGAAAATGAAAAAAAACAAACACACTAACAGTAATTAGAAGGGTGAGTTTCTACCGTTTTTTTTTCTCAACAAAGATTTGTCTTAAGAGTTTGTTGAAAAAAAAAAAAAACTAAAAGTTATGCAGTAAAAACAAACTGTTGTATTTTGGACATTTTCCGTGACATTTGAATAATGGTTTTGTAGTCAATGCAGCATCATTCCATCCTACTTTATTTGTGCATGTGTGCCGTGTGCCGTGTGCGTTGCCCTAATCAGACTAATTCTCAGGCTTTGAGTGATTTTATTGCGTGATGCTTCAGATCGAGCATGAACTAACTCAGCCAAAACTTAAAGTTTTATATACAATTCTTTTAGCAAAACTGGAGTATTTAACAGTTTCATTGGCAACTTTTTTTTTTGTTTTCTTCTCTCTCTTTCTTTTCTATAGATGCATGTGGCCAACCGAAGTGACTAGACTTTGAGCTACAATTATAGATTTAACTCTTTTTTTTTCTTTTCCCTGTCTGGATGTTCCTTCAAAAAGCATGAAATTCAGTCAACTTGGTTGATCTTAATATAATCATGGAGATTGTCAATGAATTATCTTAGCAGAAACATAATATTTTAAAGTTGATTTTCCCTATATACATGGATGAAGGGAGAATTAAAAGGGTAGGCGCAACCGCATATGCAACTTTATGTTAAACCTTTCTCTATAAACATGATCGACACTGGCTGGTAAAAAGGATCAAAGAATTGGAAGTTGGAAGGGGGAGCATGACAAAGAAAAAGAGGTTATTGTAAACACAAAACGAAAGCGTAGATGAAAGAGACTGGTATGTCTCAATCAAGTGAAGGTTGTGTAGCACATGTTATGGGCCAGTTATTACAAAACTAGGGAAATTTTCTCTACAGTTTCTGATTCTACCTTATGCACTAAAACAAGCAGTCTATTAAAGTATCATTAGCCCTATCATATCGTATGTACCTTGACCTATATCATTGGGCGCAGTACACACTTATATGCATAAACAAGCATCACATGCACATACTTTTAGAAGCATTAAACGTTCATGAGCCAAAGAAGACCCACTTTTCCAACTCAAGCATATGGAAGTCACATCCCTCCATCATGCAATGTCTATTCCAGTGGCTAAATTTTATTGTTTTCAAGAGAAGTAGTTGGTGTAAATGCTAGTTGTAATTCTCCATTTATACGTAATATAATTATGCAGATTTCGACCGATCGAGGAGAAAAAGGTTAAGAAAGTGAGTCATTCAGTGTTTCAATTCGATTGCTAGAACGCCAAGTTGCCAATTAGCAATGCATGGGAGACAAGAAAAGATGGACCATGTGGCCCGTTTCTCCCAATAAATCGTGTAAATATTGATTCTTAAAAAAATAAAAATTGTAAAATTAAATTAAAGAAAAAGACGCTTTTAAAATTCTCTGATATGAACCAAGCACGAAACCTACTTGGTTCTATTTCGATCTGGCAAGCAAACGGATAAACGGGAAAAAGCGGCTTCGAGTTCAGCACCAGCCAGAAAGCTCACTCAACATTAACCCAGAAAAAGAAAAATACTATAAAGAAACCAAATCAACCAGCAAAACAAAACTTAACATAATAATGCACACACATCCAAATGCTGTCCGTGTCAAGGAAAACACACCACAGCCCCACACACTCACGGCAAAATGAAAACGTATCATATGTGCTCTAGAATTGAAAAGTGACAGAGTTTACCAATAAATCAAAATAACGATGAAAATCTGAATTGACATTCGGATAACACAAAACAAGTATCCCCGGCCCCTTTAATTTCATGCACTAGAATCATTGCCATAATCATTTTCTTTTTCTTTCAAATTCTTAACTGCTTTTCCTTCTAGCTAGCTAGCTACTTCAGCTTGCGTTAGGATCAATGGATATACCGAGGAACAACCATAATCATCAATAATTCTAACAAGACTGAATTAACGACAAAAAAAATAAGAAAAAGGAAAAAAAGACTCGGTTTCTTCAATTATTGTCCGCATAGATAGAAAGACACGTCTCTAGGACCTTGGGTGTTGGAAGAATTGCGTACCAGCCATGAAAGCATTCAAAGGAGCTGGGTAAAGTGAAGGGTCAAATGGGTTGTTCCCACTTGTGGCTGTGGTGGCTCCAGTTATTAAACCAAGTGGTTGAGGTTCGCCACCGGATGAACCCTCAGCTGCTGCACTAGTAGTGTAAGAACTTTCAGGACCTTGATCGTAGAGAAATCCCTTGAAAACATGTCCTCCGATGTTGACAGAGGTTTGATACGCACACTGTTCATCTGAAGCGTCCACTGCGCTCACTCTCACACACCGAAACACCGCCGAAGTGCTCACTTCAGGTGGGAATTGTCCCAGCTCTAACCCTAATTAATAATAACAAACAAAATTAATCAACCACAAAGAATTAAAATCATTCAAAAAAAAATTTAGACAAGCCTAACTTGTGCCCTCTATTTTTCTAATATTATCACATAATAATAATTGAGAAAAAAAAAGTGTATATCCGACGTCTCACATGGATGGAACTAAAATAATTTCGTCAGTTTTACTTAAAAACAGTGATGGAATATGGAAAAAGAAGAAAGAGAGGAACAGAAAAAAACAAGACCAAAATGTGTGATGGGTAACCATGGAGCGGCGTTGCATTTTCAATTCTCAAGGTCAAATAATATTGACTAGTTAGGTGTATGTAGTCATAGAAGACTACAATTAGTTTCCTCAAGAGATCTCAGTGCATCTGTATGTAGTAATATATAGAAGACTAGTTCAAAAAGTAACATATATAGTTGAAAGTTAGTGATGGACGAAAATTCGACCATTAAGTATGTATTAATAGAATATTGTAATGGAATGTGAAAATTTGAAACCTATGATGGGTTGTGGAGCGGAGGCAAGTTGAGTAGTAGTAGTGTCTCTGTGATGTCGTTTAGGATGTTGATGTTGTTGCTGCAACGCAGCGAGTTGTTGGTGTCGTTCGCGGCGCTTGGCTGCGGGAACCCAAGTGCTCTTGACGTGGGTTTGGCACTGAAACCCTCGGCTCTTACAGCAAGTTCTGCATCTGAGATGGGAACAGTCTTTCTTGGCTTGGTTCCCACAGTCCTGACAGTTCATGCTCATGCTGCTGCTTACTCCAGACCTCATAACAGTTAATCCAAATCTCGTAGACTCATGATCAGACACGCACAATGAAACATCTTCCGATCTGTTCCTGCGACTAGGACCCACTCCAAATGCAAAGTAGTTTTGGTATGCCTGATTCTGATGCTGATGATATGAGGACGACGACTGTGGCCATATCTCGAACCCACCCTTGCTGTTGTAGATCTCCTCGTTCCTCAACAATAATAGGTTATTCTTGTCTCCTCCTTTTTCTACTTCCTCTTCTTCCTTGTTTTGTGATCCGCCTAGAGAGAAGAAACCAGCCATCTGTTGCACCCCCAAGCTGAAACGATTTTCCCCAATTCAGACACAACATCCATAGCAGAACAGAACCTTCGCGAATCTTCAAATCTTTTCCTAAAGATCGAGGCTACGGCTGTAAATTATCGGGTTAAATAAATAAACAAAACATACTACTTGCTAGGTTAATTTGCTTATTACTAGTAATTTTGACCCAAGAGTCTTTTTTTTTTTTTTTTTTGTCTTGTTCACGCTTACTATGTGGATGTGTTGTGGGGGGTGTCTCAAATATAATATGATCTTCTCAGGGCGGGTTTGGTTTTTTGCAGCTTTTGGGGGAAACTGTTTCTCAACAAAAAAAGAAAAGAAAAGAAAAGGTAAATTGTTTTATAAAAAAGGAACAAGAGTTACTATAAAATGAGTAAAAAGAAGAGAGGCTGTGGAGTTGGTGAAGGCTGAATTGTCTTGGAAGCAATTATGGCACGGAATTAGAGCCTCTGCTACGCCGCCATGGTAACTACACCCATCTACTCTACTGTATAAGTCTCATTTATGAATTACGGTCTCATCAATCCAACACAGACTCTCTCTCTCTACCTCTTTGCTTCTTAGACCTTACTTTAGAGTGTACTGTATCCTACGCTACACAATAAGAGGAATTCAAGCTGGCTTTGTTGCCATGGTGCGTTGCTACTACTTGCTATGCCTAACTGAGAGTGTGGTACTTACTGTTATTATGTGATGAGGGTGAGGGAGAGAGAGAGAGAGAGAGGGTGGTGTGTCATGTGTGCGTGGGGGAACATGAAAATCTATCACTCAGCATTTCTCTACAGCTCTCTTTCAGTTTCAATAAATCTCGGCCGGGATGAGTGAACCACATCTCTGCTTTGACCATCCAACGGACCTTACTCTTCCACGTGTCATATCACCAGCTTTTGCTTATTCGTCCTTGCACCGGAAAACCCGCTGCTACTTGCTCTGACCGTCCCCATAAATTAAGATATTTTTTTCTTCTGATTTTTAACGCCTCTGGAGCAGGCTTCCCCATTGAGGAATACTAATACTGTGCTGTGCATCACTCAACCTTCAACATGCATCTACGTCGCTCGTTTCACCACATACGTCTCCATCACCGCTCAAATCTTTCACTCCCAATCCAACGGCTCTCATAATCTACCAACGAATATCGATTCTTTATTCCACTTTTCTCAACCAATTTTGGAGGGAATGAAATGTAGAAATACCCATAATATTCTATATTACTCAAAACAAGTTCATGCTTAAATCATAGTAACTTTTTGTTATTTAAAAATAAGTGTTAAGTATTCACATTATCTTTTACTTGAAAAAATCTCATTTGAACAAATATAATTATTATGAACACAACTTTATTCCCTCCAAGTATTTAACTCATTTATCTTTACGTTTTTTGTGTTGACTTAATTAATTTGAAATCCCTTAACATTGATTTCGATGTGAGCGGAGGTTAATTAGTCTCGGGTGTAGTGCATTGTGACCTACCTATGGCAAGTATTTATAATTTGGTTTACCTGTTATCTGCTCCATGGCCATGCCTCGTATTCCACCTCAAAATTCTTCGCACAATGATTTTATGATTGACTTGCAATCTGGCATAATAATATGTTAATTGATGGAAAATTTGTATGGGGGCATTAGAAAAACAGTTTCATCGATGAGAGGTCAACACGTGTGATGCAAAATTTGGCCAGACACGAGCCAGGAAATACATCCCGTGTCGTCTACATGGTACTGGCACACACGGGCCTTGGTAATAACAAGTGCCAAGTGGGGTACCGGAAGCGTGTTGATTTTAAGCAATTAAAAAAAATGAGCAAATTAAATGCATTGAATTCTATGGTGCTTTGGATGATAGTTTATTAATATTTTTTATCTAGTTGCACCTTCGTTTGTTTCCTCTTTGGTTGTCTTGGCATATTTACGTGCATATGAGGTTCAAATTAAGATTGCACCAACTTTCTGCCCAAATTGTTTTATTATTAATTAAAACAACTTTCTTCCATTTTAGGTCTTCCGTCGTGGAGCATGCATCACACGAAACCTCAACAATAGTGAAACTATTTCACATTTGATATATAATTGATGATTGCTATATCTTCAAACGGCGATAAAATATTTATTTCTCTTTGTTTCTTCCATCAGCTCAGCAACTAACCTTATACTTTTCTGATCATATTCACAGTGTTATTTGTGATAAAAAAAAAAAAAAAAGTTTCACCGAGATAATATTAGAATTAATGATCATATTCATATATATGGTGATGTATATACTGAGAGTCCTGCTCTAATCACGATCAACTCACTTTACTTCATAAAAATCAAACCTATCATATGTCT